>NW_026871159.1:900000-977682 GCF_028564815.1 Eubalaena glacialis | reverse complement strand
GCCTTGCTTTCAAATCCTCTTCGTTGCCTTCCCTCAATATATTTGTGGACGAGAGTTCTCATTTATAACTCTGCACGTTTGTGAATTGCAGTGCCCCTGAGCTCCATTTGTCTCCTCGCTTTTTTGGGAGCTGGCCGCAAAAGTGCAGGATTGCTTCAGGCCCTATTTTGGTTCTGGGCGGCAGGCTGAGCCTGTGGTTCATTCTTCTTCCTGATGGGAAAATGGAGTGACCTATGCCTGTCCCAACAACTAGGGCTCGTCTCTCGTTGGTTCCGCGTCTTCCCGTTCATCCTCAGGACAAATTGCAACCTGTACAATCAGGAGGTTAAAGGTGCTGATTCTCCAAGTAGGGAGATGGTTAGTCAAGCGGCTGGAATGGCGAACCCGAGCACAAGGAGAGGAGAAATGAGGTGCGTTTTAGAAACCTTTCCCGATCTCACGGCATACCATCTTCTGGGTTTCCCATGCATGTTTTGATGTAGGAAGATGCCCTTGTACCTGGAGATTTGAGACCCATGGGGTGGGTACCCCGCGGTATTACTTTAAAGTATCTGCATTTGCTCACCCAACCTCACCAATCCTCTCAGCCCCAAGAGTGTCCAGCCTTATGTCTCATCCAGCTGTGGGTCTAGATATGGTCAATCCAGGTTGCATCAGAGACCCTGAACGGATTTTGTAAGAATTTCTATCTCTTTCACTGTCTTTGCTTTGTGGGTTTTTTAAAGTAATGTATGTTTAGAATGGGGTTTGGCTGCTTTTCCCTGCTGTGTTGATGCCGCTTTACACCCTCTTGATTCACTTGCAGAGAGATATCAATACATAGGTTTTCAGATTCATACTAGTCAGATATATTCTTGTGCGGTGACTAGGGGGTGTTGAGTCCAGTTCACTGAGCAGGGAGTAGGCCTTGTCTATTACATATTTGGCTTATGGAGCGGTCTCTGAGCTAATTTCAAACCCTTTTTTTATGCATCACCCCACCTCACCTTTCCCGTTAAGCAGCCATAGTGTGTCTTCTAAAGTTGTGCCTGTGTTCTGTTTTGTAATTCAGTTCAAGTGTAGCGATTTTGACATTCCTTCTATAAGCGATAACTTAGGATAAGTGCCTTTTTCTGTGTGACTTATTTCACTTAGAATCATCGTACCTAAATCCACTCATCATGCTGCTAACTAGCCTTATGACATTGATTTCATGGCTGAGTGATATTCCATTGTGCCATGTACCACCATTTCTTTATCCATTTTTCTCTTTCCTGGGATAGTGAAGGTGTACCGAAGCGGAGGTTCTTGGAAACAGAGCAGCCGTAAAGTTTGGGGTGCCTGTGTCTTGTTTACTTTTAGTTTTCCCAATTTATACGCCCATGAGTGGAAGTGCCCTATGCTCTCAACGCTGTGTTTATTACTTGTTTCAGGACACACCGTACTCTTCTCCAGAGTGCCTGTTGGCAATTTATATCCCGCCCATCAACGTAGCAAGGCTCCCATGTCTCCATGGCCTGTCCTGCTTTTCTGGTTTTTACACTTTGTTCAGCATGGCCCTTTTGACCGAGGGCAAGCGAGAGTTCTTTGTAGCGCTGATTTGCCCTTCTGGCTTGCTTGGCTGGCCAAAAAGGGCGTATGCGTTTTTTCCTGAATATATTCAGGAAAAAACGCATACGCCCTTTTTGGCCAAGGGCATCATTGTCAACATTTTGCCGCTTTTCGTGTACTTTAAAGGCGAGTCGAATCTACCTCCTAAAATCTGTTTCCTGCAAATCTGCCTTGCTTTCAAATCCTCTTCGTTGCCTTCCCTCAATATATTTGTGGACGAGAGTTCTCATTTATAACTCTGCACGTTTGTGAATTGCAGTGCCCCTGAGCTCCATTTGTCTCCTCGCTTTTTTGGGAGCTGGCCGCAAAAGCGCAGGATTGCTTCAGGCCCTATTTTGGTTCTGGGGGGCAGGCTGAGCCTGTGGTTCATTCTTCTTCCTGATGGGAAAATGGAGTGACCTATGCCTGTCCCAACAACTAGGGCTCGTCTCTCGTTGGTTCCGCGTCTTCCCGTTCAACCTCAGGACAAACTGCAACCTGTACAATCAGGAGGTTAAAGGTGCTGATTCTCCAAGTAGGGAGATGGTTAGTCAAGCGGCTGGAATGGCGAACCCGAGCACAAGGAGAGGAGAAATGAGGTGCGTTTTAGAAACCTTTCCCGATCTCACGGCATACCATCTTCTGGGTTTCCCATGCATGTTTTGATGTAGGAAGATTCCCTTGTACCTGGAGATTTGAGACCCATGGGGTGGGTACCCCGCGGTATTACTTTAAAGTATCTGCATTTGCTCACCCAACCTCACCAATCCTCTCAGCCCCAAGAGTGTCCAGCCTTATGTCTCATCCAGCTGTGGGTCTAGATATGGTCAATCCAGGTTGCATCAGAGACCCTGAACGGATTTTGTAAGAATTTCTCTCTCTTTCACTGTCTTTGTTTTGTGGGTTTTTTAAAGTAATTTGTGTTTAGAATCGGGCTTGGCTGCTTTTCCCTGCTGTGTTGATGCCGATTTACACCCTCTTGATTCACTTGCAGAGAGATATCGATACATAGGTTTTCAGATTCTTACTAGTCAGATATATTCTTGTGTGGTGACTAGGGTGTGTTGAGTCCACTTCACTGAGCAGGGAGTAGGCCTTGTCTATTACATATTTGGCTTATGGAGCGGTCTCTGAGCTAATTTCAAACCCTTGTTTTATGCATCACCCCACCTCACCTTTCCCGTTAAGCAGCCATAGTGTGTCTTCTAAAGGTGTGACTCTGTTCTGTTTTGTAATTCAGTTCAAGTGTAGCGATTTTGACATTCCCTCTATAAGCGATATCTTAGGATAAGTGTCTTTTTCTGTGTGACTTATTTCACTTAGAATCATCGTACCTAAATCCACTCATCATGCTGCTAACTAGCCTTATGACATTGATTTCATGGCTGAGTGATATTCCATTGTGCCAAGTACCACCATTTGTTTATCCATTTTTCTCTTTCCTGGAATATTGAAGGTGTACCGAAGCGGAGGTTCTTGGAAACAGAGCAGCCGTAAACTTTAGGGTGCCTGTGTCTTGTTGATTTTTAGTTTTGCCAATTTATACGCCCATGAGTGGAAGTGCCCTATGCTCTCTACGCTGTGTTTATTACTTGTTTCAGGACACACCGTACTCTTCTCCAGAGTGCCTGTTGGCAATTTACATCCCGCCCATCAGCGTAGCAAGGCTCCCATGTCTCCATGGCCTGTCCTGCTTTTCTGGTTTTTACACTTGGTTCAGCATGGCCCTTTTGACCGAGGGCAAGCGCGACTTCTTTGTAGCGCTGATTTGCCCTTCCGGCTTGCTTGGTTGGCCAAAAAGGGCGTATGCGTTTTTTCCTGAATATATTCAGGAAAAAACGCATACGCCCTTTTTGGCCAAGGGCATCATTGTCAACGTTTTGCCGCTTTTCATGTGCTTTAAAGGCGAGTCGAATCTACCTCCTGAAATCTGTTTCCTGCAAATCTGCCTTGCTTTCAAATCCTCTTCGTTGCCTTCCCTCAATATATTTGTGGACGAGAGTTCTCATTTATAACTCTGCACGTTTGTGAATTGCAGTGCCCCTGAGCTCCATTTGTCTCCTCGCTTTTTTGGGAGCTGGCCGCAAAAGCGCAGGATTGCTTCAGGCCCTATTTTGGTTCTGGGGGGCAGGCTGAGCCTGTGGTTCATTCTTCTTCCTGATGGGAAAATGGAGTGACCTGTGCCTGTCCCAACACCTAGGGCTAGTCTCTCGTTGGTTCCCCATCTTCCCGTTCATCCTCAGGACAAATTGCAACCTGGACGAAACAGGAGGTTAAAGGTGCTGATTCTCCAAGTAGGGAGATGGTTAGTCAAGCGGCTGGAATGGCGAACCCGAGCACAAGGAGAGGAGAAATGAGGTGCGTTTTAGAAACCTTTCCCGATCTCACGGCATACCATCTTCTGGGTTTCCCATGCATGTTTTGATGTAGGAAGATTCCCTTGTACCTGGAGATTTGAGACCCATGAGGTGGGTACCCCACAGTATTACTTTAAAGTATCTGCATTTGCTCACCCAACCTCACCAATTCTCTCAGCCCCAAGAGTGTCCAGCCTTATGTCTCATCCAGCTGTGGGTCTAGATATGGTCAATCCAGGTTGCATCAGAGACCCTGAACGGATTTTGTAAGAATTTCTATCTCTTTCACTGTCTTTGCTTTGTGGGTTTTTTAAAGTAATGTATGTTTAGAATGGGGTTTGGCTGCTTTTCCCTGCTGTGTTTATGCCGCTTTACACCCTCTTGATTCACTTGCAGAGAGATATCAATACATAGGTTTTCAGATTCATACTAGTCTGATATATTCTTGTGCGGTGACTAGGGGGTGTTGAGTCCAGTTCACTGAGCAGGGAGTAGGCCTTGTCTATTACATATTTGGCTTAATGAGCGGTGTCTGAGCTAATTTCAAACCCTTGTTTTATGCATCACCCCACCTCACCTTTCCGGTTAAGCAGCCATAGTGTGTCTTCTAAAGTTGTGCCTCTGTTCTGTTTTGTAATTCAGTTCAAGTGTAGCGATTTTGACATTCCCTCTATAAGCGATAACTTAGGATAAGTGTCTTTTTCTGTGTGACTTATTTCACTTAGAATCATCGTACCTAAATCCACTCATCATGCTGCTAACTAGCCTTATGACATTGATTTCATGGCTGAGTGATATTCCATTGTGCCAAGTACCACCATTTCTTTATCCATTTTTCTCTTTCCTGGGATATTGAAGGTGTACCGAAGCGGAGATTCTTGGAAACAGAGCAGCCGTAAACGTTTGGGTGCCTGTGTATTGCTGATTTTTAATTTTCCCAATTTATACGCCCATGAGTGGAAGTGCCCTATGCTCTCTACGCTGTGTTTATTACTTGTTTCAGGACACACCGTACTCTTCTCCAGAGTGCCTGTTGACAATTTACATCCCGCCCATCAGCGTAGCAACGCTCCCATGTCTCCATGGCCTGTCCTGCTTTTCTGGTTTTTACACATTTTTCAGCATGGCCCTTTTGACCGAGGGCAAGCGAGACTTCTTGGTAGCGCTGATTTGCCCTTCAGGCTTGCTTGGTTGGCCAAAAAGGGCGTATGCGTTTTTTCCTGAATATATTCAGGAAAAAACGCATACGCCCTTTTTGGCCAAGGGCATCATTGTCAACGTTTTGCCGCTTTTCACGTGCTTTAAAGGCGAGTCGAATCTACCTCCTGAAATCTGTTTCCTGCAAATCTGCCTTGCTTTCAAATCCTCTTCGTTGCCTTCCCTCAATATATTTGTGGACGAGAGTTCTCATTTATAACTCTGCACGTTTGTGAATTGCAGTGCCCCTGAGCTCCATTTGTCTCCTCGCTTTTTTGGGAGCTGGCCGCAAAAGCGCAGGATTGCTTCAGGCCCTATTTTGGTTCTGGGGGGCAGGCTGAGCCTGTGGTTCATTCTTCTTCCTGATGGGAAAATGGAGTGACCTGTGCCTGTCCCAACACCTAGGGCTAGTCTCTCGTTGGTTCCCCGTCTTCCCGTTCATCCTCAGGACAAATTGCAACCTGTACGAAACAGGAGGTTAAAGGTGCTGATTCTCCAAGTAGGGAGATGGTTAGTCAAGCGGCTGTAATGGCGAACCCGAGCACAAGGAGAGGAGAAATGAGGTGCATTTTAGAAACCTTTCCCGATCTCACGGCATACCATCTTCTGGGTTTCCCATGCATGTTTTGATGTAGGAAGATTCCCTTGTACCTGGAGATTTGAGACCCATGGGGTGGGTACCCCGCGGTATTACTTTAAAGTATCTGCATTTGCTCACCCAACCTCACCAATCCTCTCAGCCCCAAGAGTGTCCAGCCTTATGTCTCATCCAGCTGTGGGTCTAGATATGGTCAATCCAGGTTGCATCAGAGACCCTGAACGGATTTTGTAAGAATTTCTCTCTCTTTCACTGTCTTTGCTTTGTGGGTTTTTTAAAGTAATTTATGTTTAGAATGGGGCTTGGCTGCTTTTCCCTGCTGTGTTGATGCCGCTTTACACCCTCTTGATTCACTTGCAGAGAGATATCGATACATAGGTTTTCAGATTCTTACTAGTCAGATATATTCTTGTGTGGTGACTAGGGTGTGTTGAGTCCACTTCACTGAGCAGGGAGTAGGCCTTGTCTATTACATATTTGGCTTATGGAGCGGTCTCTGAGCTAATTTCAAACCCTTGTTTTATGCATCACCCCACCTCACCTTTCCCGTTAAGCAGCCATATTGTGTCTTCTAAAGGTGTGACTCTGTTCTGTTTTGTAATTCAGTTCAAGTGTAGCGATTTTGACATTCCCTCTATAAGCGATATCTTAGGATAAGTGTCTTTTTCTGTGTGACTTATTTCA
This sequence comes from Eubalaena glacialis, assembly GCF_028564815.1. Classification (NCBI taxonomy): domain Eukaryota; kingdom Metazoa; phylum Chordata; class Mammalia; order Artiodactyla; family Balaenidae; genus Eubalaena; species Eubalaena glacialis. The sequence goes on along the minus strand of NW_026871159.1, from coordinate 971,277 downwards.
CTTAGAATCATCGTACCTAAATCCACTCATCATGCTGCTAACTAGCCTTATGACATTGATTTCATGGCTGAGTGATATTCCATTGTGCCAAGTACCACCATTTGTTTATCCATTTTTCTCTTTCCTGGAATATTGAAGGTGTACCGAAGCGGAGGTTCTTGGCAACAGAGCAGCCGTAAACTTTAGGGTGCCTGTGTCTTGTTGATTTTTAGTTTTCCCAATTTATACGCCCATGAGTGGAAGTGCCCTATGCTCTCTACGCTGTGTTTATTACTTGTTTCAGGACAAACCGTACTCTTCTCCAGAGTTCCTGTTGGCAATTTACATCCCGCCCATCAGCGTAGCAAGGCTCCCATGTCTCCATGGCCTGTCCTGCTTTTCTGGTTTTTACACTTGGTTCAGCATGGCCCTTTTGACCGAGGGCAAGCGAGACTTCTTTGTAGCGCTGATTTGCCCTTCCGGCTTGCTTGGTTGGCCAAAAAGGGCGTATGCGTTTTTTCCTGAATATATTCAGGAAAAAACGCATACGCCCTTTTTGCCAAGGGCATCATTGTCAATGTTTTGCCGCTTTTCATGTGCTTTAAAGGCGAGTCGAATCTACCTCCTGAAATCTGTTTCCTGCAAATCTGCCTTGCTTTCAAATCCTCTTCGTTGCCTTCCCTCAATACATTTGTGGACGAGAGTTCTCATTTATAACTCTGCACGTTTGTGAATTGCAGTGCCCCTGAGCTCCATTTGTCTCCTCGCTTTTTTGGGAGCTGGCCGCAAAAGCGCAGGATTGCTTCAGGCCCTATTTTGGTTCTGGGGGGCAGGCTGAGCCTGTGGTTCATTCTTCTTCCTGATGGGAAAATGGAGTGACCTGTGCCTGTCCCAACACCTAGGGCTAGTCTTTCGTTGGTTCCCCGTCTTCCCGTTCATCGTCAGGACAAATTGCAACCTGGACGAAACAGGAGGTTAAAGGTGCTGATTCTCCAAGTAGGGAGATGGTTAGTCAAGCGGCTGGAATGGCGAACCCGAGCACAAGGAGAGGAGAAATGAGGTGCGTTTTAGAAACCTTTCCCGATCTCACGGCATACCATCTTCTGGGTTTCCCATGCATGTTTTAATGTAGGAAGATTCCCTTGTACCTGGAGATTTGAGACCCATGGGGTGGGTACCCCGCGGTATTACTTTAAAGTATCTGCATTTGCTCACCCAACCTCACCAATCCTCTCAGCCCCAAGAGTGTCCAGCCTTATGTCTCATCCAGCTGTGGGTCTAGATATGGTCAATCCAGGTTGCATCAGAGACCCTGAACGGATTTTGTAAGAATTTCTCTCTCTTTCACTGTCTTTGTTTTGTGGGTTTTTTAAAGTAATTTATGTTTAGAATCGGGCTTGGCTGCTTTTCCCTGCTGTGTTGATGCCGCTTTACACCCTCTTGATTCACTTGCAGAGAGATATCGATACATAGGTTTTCAGATTCTTACTAGTCAGATATATTCTTGTGCGGTGACTAGGGGGTGTTGAGTCCAGTTCACTGAGCAGGGAGTAGGCCTTGTCTATTACATATTTGGCTTATGGAGCGTTGTCTGAGCTAATTTCAAACCCTTGTTTTATGCATCACCCCACCTCACCTTTCCGGTTAAGCAGCCATAGTGTGTCTTCTAAAGTTGTGCCTCTGTTCTGTTTTGTAATTCAGTTCAAGTGTAGCGATTTTGACATTCCCTCTATAAGCGATATCTTAGGATAAGTGTCTTTTTCTGTGTGACTTATTTCACTTAGAATCATCGTACCTAAATTCACTCATCATGCTGCTAACTAGCCTTATGACATTGATTTCATGGCTGAGTGATATTCCATTGGGCCAAGTACCACCATTTCTTTATCCATTTTTCTCTTTCCTGGGATATTGAAGGTGTACCGAAGCGGAGATTCTTGGAAACAGAGCAGCCGTAAACTTTAGGGTGCCTGTGTCTTGTTGATTTTTAGTTTTCCCAATTTATACGCCCATGAGTGGAAGTGCCCTATGCTCTCTACGCTGTGTTTATTACTTGTTTCAGGACACACCGTACTCTTCTCCAGAGTGCCTGTTGACAATTTACATCCCCCCCATCAGCGTAGCAAGGCTCCCATGTCTCCATGGCCTGTCCTGCTTTACTGGTTTTTACACTTTTTTCAGCATGGCCCTTTTGACCGAGGGCAAGCGAGACTTCTTTGTAGCGCTGATTTGCCCTTCAGGCTTGCTTGGTAGGCCAAAAAGGGCGTATGCGTTTTTTCCTGAATATATTCAGGAAAAAACGCATACGCCCTTTTTGGCCAAGGGCATCATTGTCAACGTTTTGCCGCTTTTCACGTGCTTTAAAGGCGAGTCGAATCTACCTCCTGAAATCTGTTTCCTGCAAATCTGCCTTGCTTTCAAATCCTCTTCGTTGCCTTCCCTCAATATATTTGTGGACGAGAGTTCTCATTTATAACTCTGCACGTTTGTGAATTGCAGTGCCCCTGAGCTCCATTTGTCTCCTCGCTTTTTTGGGAGCTGGCCGCAAAAGCGCAGGATTGCTTCAGGCCCTATTTTGGTTCTGGGGGGCAGGCTGAGCCTGTGGTTCATTCTTCTTCCTGATGGGAAAATGGAGTGACCTGTGCCTGTCCCAACACCTAGGGCTAGTCTCTCGTTGGTTCCCCATCTTCCCGTTCATCCTCAGGACAAATTGTAACCTGGACGAAACAGGAGGTTAAAGGTGCTGATTCTCCAAGTAGGGAGATGGTTAGTCAAGCGGCTGGAATGGCGAACCCGAGCACAAGGAGAGGAGAAATGAGGTGCGTTTTACAAACCTTTCCCGATCTCACGGCATACCATCTTCTCGGTTTCCCATGCATGTTTTGATGTAGGAAGATTCCCTTGTACCTGGAGATTTGAGACCCATGGGGTGGGTACCCCGCGGTATTACTTTAAAGTATCTGCGTTTGCTCACCCAACCTCACCAATCCTCTCAGCCCCAAGAGTGTCCAGCCTTATGTCTCATCCAGCTGTGGGTCTAGATATGGTCAATCCAGGTTGCATCAGAGACCCTGAACGGATTTTGTAAGAATTTCTATCTCTTTCCCTGTCTTTGCTTTTTGGGTTTTTTAAAGTAATGTATGTTTAGAATGGGGTTTGGCTGCTTTTCCCTGCTGTGTTTATGCCGCTTTACACCCTCTTGCTTCACTTGCAGAGAGATATCAATACATAGGTTTTCATATTCATACTAGTCAGATATATTCTTGTGCGGTGACTAGGGGGTGTTGAGTCCAGTTCACTGAGCAGGGAGTAGGCCTTGTCTATTACATATTTGGCTTATGGAGCGGTGTCTGAGCTAATTTCAAACCCTTGTTTTATGCATCACCCAACCTCACCTTTCCGGTTAAGCAGCCATTGTGTGTCTTCTAAAGGTGTGCCTCTGTTCTGTTTTGTAATTCAGTTCAAGTGTAGCGATTTTGACATTCCCTCTATAAGCGATATCTTAGGATAAGTGTCTTTTTCTGCGTGACTTATTTCACTTAGAATCATCGTACCTAAATCCACTCATCATGCTGCTAACTAGCCTTATGACATTGATTTCATGGCTGAGTGATATTCCATTGGGCCAAGTACCACCATTTCTTTATCCATTTTTCTCTTTCCTGGGATATTGAAGGTGTACTGAAGCGGAGATTCTTAGAAACAGAGCAGCCGTAAACTTTAGGGTGCCTGTGTCTTCTTGATTTTTAGTTTTCCCAATTTATACGCCCATGAGTGGAAGTGCCCTATGCTCTCTACGCTGTGTTTATTACTTGTTTCAGGACACACCATAATCTTCTCCAGAGTGCCTGTTGGCAATTTACATCCCGCCCATCAGCGTAGCAAGGCTCCCATGTCTCCATGGCCTGTCCTGCTTTTCTGGTTTTTACACTTTGTTCAGCATGGCCCTTTTGACCGAGGGCAAGGGAGACTTCTTTGTAGCGCTGATTTGCCCTTCCGGCTTGCTCTGTTGGCCAAAAAGGGCGTATGCGTTTTTTCCTGAATATATTCAGGAAAAAAAGCATACGCCCTTTTTGGCCAAGGGCATCATTGTCAACGTTTTGCTGCTTTTCATGTGCTTTAAAGGCGAGTCGAATCTACCTCCTGAAATCTGTTTCCTGCAAATCTGCCTTGCTTTCAAATCCTCTTCGTTGCCTTCCCTCAATATATTTGTGGACGAGAGTTCTCATTTATAACTCTGCACGTTTGTGAATTGCAGTGCCCCTGAGCTCCATTTGTCTCCTCGCTTTTTTGGGAGCTGGCCGCAAAAGCGCAGGATTGCTTCAGGCCCTATTTTGGTTCTGGGGGGCAGGCTGAGCCTGTGGTTCATTCTTCTTCCTGATGGGAAAATGGAGTGACCTATGCCTGTCCCAACACCTAGGGCTCGTCTCTCGTTGGTTCCACGTCTTCCCGTTCATCCTCAGGACAAATTGCAACCTGTACAATCAGGAGGTTAAAGGTGCTGATTCTCCAAGTAGGGAGATGGTTAGTCAAGCGGCTGGAATGGCGAACCCGAGCACAAGGAGAGGAGAAATGAGGTGCGTTTTAGAAAACTTTCCCGATCTCACGGCATACCATCTTCTCGGTTTCCCATGCATGTTTTGATGTAGGAAGATGCCCTTGTACCTGGAGATTTGAGACCCATGGGGTGTGTTCCCCGCAGTGTTACTTTAAAGTATCTGCGTTTGCTCACCCAACCTCACCAATCCTCTCAGCCCCAAGAGTGTCCAGCCTTATGTCTCATCCAGCTGTGGGTCTAGATATGGTCAATCCAGGTTGCATCATAGACCCTGAACGGATTTTGTAAGAATTTCTCTCTCTTTCACTGTCTTTGTTTTGTGGGTTTTTTAAAGTAATTTATGTTTAGAATAGGGCTTGGCTGCTTTTCCCTGCTGTGTTGATGCCGCTTTACACCCTCTTGATTCACTTGCAGAGAGATATCGATACATCGGTTTTCAGATTCTTACGAGTCAGATATATTCTTGTGTGGTGACTAGGGGGTGTTGAGTCCAGTTCACTGAGCAGGGAGTAGGCCTTGTCTATTACATATTTGGCTTATGGAGCGGTCTCTGAGCTAATTTCAAACCCTTGTTTTATGCATCACCCCACCTCACCTTTCCGGTTAAGCAGCCATAGTGTGTCTTCTAAAGGTGTGACTCTGTTCTGTTTTGTAATTCAGTTCAAGTGTAGCGATTTTTACATTCCCTCTATAAGCGATATCTTAGGATAAGTGTCTTTTTCTGTGTGACTTATTTCACTTAGAATCATCGTACCTAAATCCACTCATCATGCTGCTACCTAGCCTTATGACATTGATTTCATGGCTGAGTGATATTCCATTGTGCCAAGTACCACCATTTCTTTATCCATTTTTCTCTTTCCTGGGATATTGAAGGTGTACCGAAGCGGAGGTTCTTGGAAACAGAGCAGCCGTAAACTTTAGGGTGCCTGTGTCTTGTTGATTTTTAGTTTTCCCAATTTATACGCCCATGAGTGGAAGTGCCCTATGCTCTCAACGCTGTGTTTATTACTTGTTTCAGGACACACCGTACTCTTCTCCAGAGTGCCTGTTGGCAATTTCTATCCCGCCCATCAACGTAGCAAGGCTCCCATGTCTCCATGGCCTGTCCTGCTTTTCTGGATTTTACACTTTGTTCAGCATGGCCCTTTTGACCGAGGGCAAGCGAGACTTCTTTGTAGCGCTGATTTGCCCTTCCGGCTTGCTTGGTTGGCCAAAAAGGGCGTATGCGTTTTTTCCTGAATATATTCAGGAAAAAACGCATACGCCCTTTTTGGCCAAGGGCATCATTGTCAACGTTTTGCCGCTTTTCACGTGCTTTAAAGGCGAGTCGAATCTACCTCCTGAAATCTGTTTCCTGCAAATCTGCCTTGCTTTCAAATCCTCTCCGTTGCCTTCCCTCAATATATTTGTGGACGAGAGTTCTCATTTATAACTCTGCATGTTTGTGAATTGCAGTGCCCCTGAGCTCCATTTGTCTCCTCGCTTTTTTGGGAGCTGGCCGCAAAAGCGCAGGATTGCTTCAGGCCCTATTTTGGTTCTGGGGGGCAGGCTGAGCCTGTGGTTCATTCTTCTTCCTGATGGGAAAATGGAGTGACCTGTGCCTGTCCCAACACCTAGGGCTAGTCTCTCGTTGGTTCCCCGTCTTCCCGTTCATCGTCAGGACAAATTGCAACCTGGACGAAACAGGAGGTTAAAGGTGCTGATTCTCCAAGTAGGGAGATGGTTAGTCAAGCGGCTGGAATGGCGAACCCGAGCACAAGGAGAGGAGAAATGAGGTGCGTTTTAGAAACCTTTCCCGATCTCACGGCATACCATCTTCTGGGTTTCCCATGCATGTTTTAATGTAGGAAGATTCCCTTGTACCTGGAGATTTGAGACCCATGGGGTGGGTACCCCGCGGTATTACTTTAAAGTATCTGCATTTGCTCACCCAACCTCACCAATCCTCTCAGCCCCAAGAGTGTCCAGCCTTATGTCTCATCCAGCTGTGGGTCTAGATATGGTCAATCCAGGTTGCATCAGAGACCCTGAACGGATTTTGTAAGAATTTCTCTCTCTTTCACTGTCTTTGTTTTGTGGGTTTTTTAAAGTAATTTATGTTTAGAATCGGGCTTGGCTGCTTTTCCCTGCTGTGTTGATGCCGCTTTACACCCTCTTGATTCACTTGCAGAGAGATATCGATACATAGGTTTTCAGATTCTTACTAGTCAGATATATTCTTGTGCGGTGACTAGGGGGTGTTGAGTCCAGTTCACTGAGCAGGGAGTAGGCCTTGTCTATTACATATTTGGCTTATGGAGCGTTGTCTGAGCTAATTTCAAACCCTTGTTTTATGCATCACCCCACCTCACCTTTCCGGTTAAGCAGCCATAGTGTGTCTTCTAAAGTTGTGCCTCTGTTCTGTTTTGTAATTCAGTTCAAGTGTAGCGATTTTGACATTCCCTCTATAAGCGATATCTTAGGATAAGTGTCTTTTTCTGTGTGACTTATTTCACTTAGAATCATCGTACCTAAATTCACTCATCATGCTGCTAACTAGCCTTATGACATTGATTTCATGGCTGAGTGATATTCCATTGGGCCAAGTACCACCATTTCTTTATCCATTTTTCTCTTTCCTGGGATATTGAAGGTGTACCGAAGCGGAGATTCTTGGAAACAGAGCAGCCGTAAACTTTAGGGTGCCTGTGTCTTGTTGATTTTTAGTTTTCCCAATTTATACGCCCATGAGTGGAAGTGCCCTATGCTCTCTACGCTGTGTTTATTACTTGTTTCAGGACACACCGTACTCTTCTCCAGAGTGCCTGTTGACAATTTACATCCCCCCCATCAGCGTAGCAAGGCTCCCATGTCTCCATGGCCTGTCCTGCTTTACTGGTTTTTACACTTTTTTCAGCATGGCCCTTTTGACCGAGGGCAAGCGAGACTTCTTTGTAGCGCTGATTTGCCCTTCAGGCTTGCTTGGTAGGCCAAAATGGGCGTATGCGTTTTTTCCTGAATATATTCAGGAAAAAACGCATACGCCCTTTTTGGCCAAGGGCATCATTGTCAACGTTTTGCCGCTTTTCACGTGCTTTAAAGGCGAGTCGAATCTACCTCCTGAAATCTGTTTCCTGCAAATCTGCCTTGCTTTCAAATCCTCTTCGTTGCCTTCCCTCAATATATTTGTGGACGAGAGTTCTCATTTATAACTCTGCACGTTTGTGAATTGCAGTGCCCCTGAGCTCCATTTGTCTCCTCGCTTTTTTGGGAGCTGGCCGCAAAAGCGCAGGATTGCTTCAGGCCCTATTTTGGTTCTGGGGGGCAGGCTGAGCCTGTGGTTCATTCTTCTTCCTGATGGGAAAATGGAGTGACCTGTGCCTGTCCCAACACCTAGGGCTAGTCTCTCGTTGGTTCCCCATCTTCCCGTTCATCCTCAGGACAAATTGTAACCTGGACGAAACAGGAGGTTAAAGGTGCTGATTCTCCAAGTAGGGAGATGGTTAGTCAAGCGGCTGGAATGGCGAACCCGAGCACAAGGAGAGGAGAAATGAGGTGCGTTTTACAAACCTTTCCCGATCTCACGGCATACCATCTTCTCGGTTTCCCATGCATGTTTTGATGTAGGAAGATTCCCTTGTACCTGGAGATTTGAGACCCATGGGGTGGGTACCCCGCGGTATTACTTTAAAGTATCTGCGTTTGCTCACCCAACCTCACCAATCCTCTCAGCCCCAAGAGTGTCCAGCCTTATGTCTCATCCAGCTGTGGGTCTAGATATGGTCAATCCAGGTTGCATCAGAGACCCTGAACGGATTTTGTAAGAATTTCTATCTCTTTCCCTGTCTTTGCTTTTTGGGTTTTTTAAAGTAATGTATGTTTAGAATGGGGTTTGGCTGCTTTTCCCTGCTGTGTTTATGCCGCTTTACACCCTCTTGCTTCACTTGCAGAGAGATATCAATACATAGGTTTTCATATTCATACTAGTCAGATATATTCTTGTGCGGTGACTAGGGGGTGTTGAGTCCAGTTCACTGAGCAGGGAGTAGGCCTTGTCTATTACATATTTGGCTTATGGAGCGGTGTCTGAGCTAATTTCAAACCCTTGTTTTATGCATCACCCAACCTCACCTTTCCGGTTAAGCAGCCATTGTGTGTCTTCTAAAGGTGTGCCTCTGTTCTGTTTTGTAATTCAGTTCAAGTGTAGCGATTTTGACATTCCCTCTATAAGCGATATCTTAGGATAAGTGTCTTTTTCTGCGTGACTTATTTCACTTAGAATCATCGTACCTAAATCCACTCATCATGCTGCTAACTAGCCTTATGACATTGATTTCATGGCTGAGTGATATTCCATTGGGCCAAGTACCACCATTTCTTTATCCATTTTTCTCTTTCCTGGGATATTGAAGGTGTACTGAAGCGGAGATTCTTAGAAACAGAGCAGCCGTAAACTTTAGGGTGCCTGTGTCTTGTTGATTTTTAGTTTTCCCAATTTATACGCCCATGAGTGGAAGTGCCCTATGCTCTCTACGCTGTGTTTATTACTTGTTTCAGGACACACCATAATCTTCTCCAGAGTGCCTGTTGGCAATTTACATCCCGCCCATCAGCGTAGCAAGGCTCCCATGTCTCCATGGCCTGTCCTGCTTTTCTGGTTTTTACACTTTGTTCAGCATGGCCCTTTTGACCGAGGGCAAGGGAGACTTCTTTGTAGCGCTGATTTGCCCTTCCGGCTTGCTCTGTTGGCCAAAAAGGGCGTATGCGTTTTTTCCTGAATATATTCAGGAAAAAAAGCATACGCCCTTTTTGGCCAAGGGCATCATTGTCAACGTTTTGCTGCTTTTCATGTGCTTTAAAGGCGAGTCGAATCTACCTCCTGAAATCTGTTTCCTGCAAATCTGCCTTGCTTTCAAATCCTCTTCGTTGCCTTCCCTCAATATATTTGTGGACGAGAGTTCTCATTTATAACTCTGCACGTTTGTGAATTGCAGTGCCCCTGAGCTCCATTTGTCTCCTCGCTTTTTTGGGAGCTGGCCGCAAAAGCGCAGGATTGCTTCAGGCCCTATTTTGGTTCTGGGGGGCAGGCTGAGCCTGTGGTTCATTCTTCTTCCTGATGGGAAAATGGAGTGACCTATGCCTGTCCCAACACCTAGGGCTCGTCTCTCGTTGGTTCCACGTCTTCCCGTTCATCCTCAGGACAAATTGCAACCTGTACAATCAGGAGGTTAAAGGTGCTGATTCTCCAAGTAGGGAGATGGTTAGTCAAGCGGCTGGAATGGCGAACTCGAGCACAAGGAGAGGAGAAATGAGGTGCGTTTTAGAAAACTTTCCCGATCTCACGGCATACCATCTTCTCGGTTTCCCATGCATGTTTTGATGTAGGAAGATGCCCTTGTACCTGGAGATTTGAGACCCATGGGGTGTGTTCCCCGCAGTGTTACTTTAAAGTATCTGCGTTTGCTCACCCAACCTCACCAATCCTCTCAGCCCCAAGAGTGTCCAGCCTTATGTCTCATCCAGCTGTGGGTCTAGATATGGTCAATCCAGGTTGCATCATAGACCCTGAACGGATTTTGTAAGAATTTCTCTCTCTTTCACTGTCTTTGTTTTGTGGGTTTTTTAAAGTAATTTATGTTTAGAATAGGGCTTGGCTGCTTTTCCCTGCTGTGTTGATGCCGCTTTACACCCTCTTGATTCACTTGCAGAGAGATATCGATACATCGGTTTTCAGATTCTTACGAGTCAGATATATTCTTGTGTGGTGACTAGGGGGTGTTGAGTCCAGTTCACTGAGCAGGGAGTAGGCCTTGTCTATTACATATTTGGCTTATGGAGCGGTCTCTGAGCTAATTTCAAACCCTTGTTTTATGCATCACCCCACCTCACCTTTCCGGTTAAGCAGCCATAGTGTGTCTTCTAAAGGTGTGACTCTGTTCTGTTTTGTAATTCAGTTCAAGTGTAGCGATTTTTACATTCCCTCTATAAGCGATATCTTAGGATAAGTGTCTTTTTCTGTGTGACTTATTTCACTTAGAATCATCGTACCTAAATCCACTCATCATGCTGCTACCTAGCCTTATGACATTGATTTCATGGCTGAGTGATATTCCATTGTGCCAAGTACCACCATTTCTTTATCCATTTTTCTCTTTCCTGGGATATTGAAGGTGTACCGAAGTGGAGGTTCTTGGAAACAGAGCAGCCGTAAACTTTAGGGTGCCTGTGTCTTGTTGATTTTTAGTTTTCCCAATTTATACGCCCATGAGTGGAAGTGCCCTATGCTCTCAACGCTGTGTTTATTACTTGTTTCAGGACACACCGTACTCTTCTCCAGAGTGCCTGTTGGCAATTTCTATCCCGCCCATCAACGTAGCAAGGCTCCCATGTCTCCATGGCCTGTCCTGCTTTTCTGGTTTTTACACTTTGTTCAGCATGGCCCTTTTGACCGAGGGCAAGCGAGACTTCTTTGTAGCGCTGATTTGCCCTTCCGGCTTGCTTGGTTGGCCAAAAAGGGCGTATGCGTTTTTTCCTGAATATATTCAGGAAAAAACGCATACGCCCTTTTTGGCCAAGGGCATCATTGTCAACGTTTTGCCGCTTTTCACGTGCTTTAAAGGCGAGTCGAATCTACCTCCTGAAATCTGTTTCCTGCAAATCTGCCTTGCTTTCAAATCCTCTCCGTTGCCTTCCCTCAATATATTTGTGGACGAGAGTTCTCATTTATAACTCTGCATGTTTGTGAATTGCAGTGCCCCTGAGCTCCATTTGTCTCCTCGCTTTTTTGGGAGCTGGCCGCAAAAGCGCAGGATTGCTTCAGGCCCTATTTTGGTTCTGGGGGGCAGGCTGAGCCTGTGGTTCATTCTTCTTCCTGATGGGAAAATGGAGTGACCTGTGCCTGTCCCAACACCTAGGGCTAGTCTCTCGTTGGTTCCCCGTCTTCCCGTGCATCCTCAGGACAAATTGCAACCTGGACGAAACAGGAGGTTAAAGGTGCTGATTCTCCAAGTAGGGAGATGGTTAGTCAAGCGGCTGGAATGGCGAACCCGAGCACAAGGAGAGGAGAAATGAGGTGCGTTTTAGAAACCTTTCCAGATCTCACGGCATACCATCTTCTGGGTTTCCCATGCATGTTTTGATGTAGGAAGATTCCCTTGTACCTGGAGATTTGAGACCCATGGGGTGGGTACCCCGCGGTATTACTTTAAAGTATCTGCATTTGCTCACCCAACCTCACCAATCCTCTCAGCCCCAAGAGTGTCCAGCCTTATGTCTCATCCAGCTGTGGGTCTAGATATGGTCAATCCAGGTTGCATCAGAGACCCTGAACGGATTTTGTAAGAATTTCTCTCTCTTTCACTGTCTTTGCTTTGTGGGTTTTTTAAAGTAATGTATGTTTAGAATGGGGTTTGGCTGCTTTTCCCTGCTGTGTTTATGCCGCTTTACACCCTCTTGATTCACTTGCAGAGAGATATCGATACATGGGTTTTCAGATTCTTACTACTCAGATATATTCTTGTGTGGTGACTAGGGTGTGTTGAGTCCAGTTCACTGAGCAGAGAGTAGGCCTTGTCTATTACATATTTGGCTTATGGAGCGGTCTCTGAGCTAATTTCAAACCCTTTTTTTATGCATCACCCCACCTCACCTTTCCCGTTAAGCAGCCATAGTGTGTCTTCCAAAGGTGTGACTCTGTTCTGTTTTGTAATTCAGTTCAAGTGTAGCGATTTTGACATTCCCTCTATAAGCGATATCTTAGGATAAGTGTCTTCTTCTGTGTGACTTATTTCACTTAGAATCATCGTACCTAAATCCACTCATCATGCTGCTAACTAGCCTTATGACATTGATTTCATGGCTGAGTGATATTCCATTGTGCCAAGTACCACCATTTCTTTATCCATTTTTCTCTTTCCTGGGATATTGAAGGTGTACCGAAGCAGAGGTTCTTGGCAACAGAGCAGCCGTAAAGTTTGGGGTGCCTGTGTCTTGTTGATTTTTAGTTTTCCCAATTTATACGCCCATGAGTGGAAGTGCCCTCTGCTCTCTACGCTGTGTTTATTACTTGTTTCAGGACACACCGTACTCTTCTCCAGAGTGCCTGTTGGCAATTTACATCCCGCCCATCAGCGTAGCAAGGCTCCCATGTCTCCATGGCCTGTCCTGCTTTTCTGGTTTTTACACTTTGTTCAGCATGGCCCTTTTGACCGAGGGCAATGGAGACTTCTTTGTAGTGCTGATTTGCCCTTCCGGCTTGCTTGGTTGGCCAAAAAGGGCGTATGCGTTTTTTCCTGAATATATTCAGGAAAAAACGCATACGCCCTTTTTGGCCAAGGGCATCATTGTCAACGTTTTGCCGCTTTTCATGTGCTTTAAAGGCGAGTCGAATCTACCTCCTGAAATCTGTTTCCTGCAAATCTGCCTTGCTTTCAAATCCTCTTCGTTGCCTTCCCTCAATATATTTGTGGACGAGAGTTCTCATTTATAACTCTGCACGTTTGTGAATTGCAGTGCCCCTGAGCTCCATTTGTCTACTCGCTTTTTTGGGAGCTGGCCGCAAAAGCGCAGGATTGCTTCAGGCCCTATTTTGGTTCTGGGGGGCAGGCCGAGCCTGTGGTTCATTCTTTTTCCTGATGGGAAAATGGAGTGACCTGTGCCTGTCCCAACACCTAGGGCTAGTCTCTCGTTGGTACCCCGTCTTCCCGTTCATCCTCAGGACAAATTGCAACCTGGACGAAACAGGAGGTTAAAGGTGCTAATTCTCCAAGTAGGGAGATGGTTAGTCAAGCAGCTGGAATGGCGAACCTGAGCACAAGGAGAGGAGAAATGAGGTGCGTTTTAGAAACCTTTCCCGATCTCACGGCATACCATCTTCTGGGTTTCCCATGCATGTTTTGATGTAGGAAGATGCCCTTGTACCTGGAGATTTGAGACCCATGGGTTGTGTACCCCGAGGTGTTATTTTAAGTATCTGCGTTTGCTCACCCAACCTCACCAATCCTCTCAGCCCCAAGAGTGTCCAGCCTTATGTCTCATCCAGTTGTGGGTCTAGATATGGTCAATCCAGGTTGCATCAGAGACCCTGAACGGATTTTGTAAGAATTTCTCTCTCTTTCACTGTCTTTCTTTTGTGGGATTTGTAAAGTAATTTATGTTTAGAATGTGTCTTGGCTGCTTTTCCCTGCTGTGTTTATGCCGCTTTACACCCTCTTGATTCACTTGCAGAGAGATATCGATACATAGGTTTTCAGATTCTTACTAGTCATATATATTCTTGTGCGGTGACTAGGGGGTGTTGAGTCCAGTTCACTGAGCAGGGAGTAGGCCTTGTCTATTACATATTTGGCTTATGGAGTGGTCTCTGAGCTAATTTCAAACCCTTGTTTTATGCATCACCCCACCTCACCTTTCCTGTTAAGCAGCCATAGTGTGTCTTCTAATGGTGTGACTCTGTTCTGTTTTGTAATTCAGTTCAAGTGTAGCGATTTTGACATTCCCTCTATAAGCGATATCTTAGGATAAGTGCCTTTTTCTGTGTGACTTATTTCACTTAGAATCATCGTACCTAAATCCACTCATCATGCTGCTAACTAGCCTTATGACATTGATTTCATGGCTGAGTGATATTCCATTGTGCCAAGTACCACCATTTCTTTATCCATTTTTCTCTTTCCTGGGATATTGAAGGTGTACCGAAGCGGAGGTTCTTGGCAACAGAGCAGCCGTAAAGTTTGGGGTGCCTGTGTCTTGTTGAGTTTTAGTTTTTCCAATTTATACCGCCCATGAGTGGAAGTGCCCTATGCTCTTTAAGCTGTGTTTATTACTTGTTTCAGGACACACCGTACACTTCTCCAGAGTGCCTGTTGGCAATTTACATCCCGCCCATAAGCGTAACAAGGCTCCCATGTCTCCATGGCCTGTCCTGCTTTTCTGGTTTTTACACTTTTTTCAGCATGGCCCTTTTGACCGAGGGCAAGCGAGACTTCTTTGTAGCACTGATTTGCCCTTTCGGCTTGCTTGGTTGGCCAAAAAGGGCGTATGCGTTTTTTCCTGAATATATTCAGGAAAAAACGCATACGCCCTTTTTGGCCAAGGGCATCATTGTCAACGTTTTGCCGCTTTTCATGTGCTTTAAAGGCGAGTCGAACCTACCTCCTGAAATCTGTTTCCTGCAAATCTGCCTTGCTTTCAAATCCTCTTCCTTGCCTTCCCTCAATATATTTGTGGACGAGAGTTCTCATTTATAACTCTGCAAGTTTCTGAATTGCAGTGCCCCTGAGCTCCATTTGTCTCCTCGCTTTTTTGTGAGCTGGCCGCAAAAGCGCAGGATTGCTTCAGGCGTTATTCGGCTTCCATGGGGCCGGCGGAGCCTGTGGTTCATTCTTCTTCCTGATGGGAAAATGGAGTGACCTGTGCCTGTCCCAACACCTAGGGCTAGTCTCTCGTTGGTTCCCCATCTTCCCGTTCATCCTCAGGACAAATTGCAACCTGTACGAAACAGGAGGTTAAAGGTGCTGATTCTCCAAGTAGGGAGATGGTTAGTCAAGCGGCTGGAATGGCGAACCCGATCACAAGGAGAGGAGAAATGAGGTGCGTTTTAGAAACCTTTCCCGATTTCACTG
The DNA here is from genome assembly GCF_028564815.1 of Eubalaena glacialis. NCBI lineage: Eukaryota > Metazoa > Chordata > Mammalia > Artiodactyla > Balaenidae > Eubalaena > Eubalaena glacialis. The sequence goes on along the minus strand of NW_026871159.1, from coordinate 956,136 downwards.
CATACCATCTTTTGGGTTTTGCTTGCAGGTTTTGATGTAGGAAGATGCCCTTGTACCTGGAGTTTTGAGACACATGGCGTGGGTACCCCGCAGTGTTACTTTAAAGTATCTGCATTTGCTCACCCAACCTCACCAACCCTTTCAGCCCCAAGAGTGTCCAGCCTTATGTCTCATCCAGCTGTGGGTCTAGATATGGTCAATCCAGGTTGCATCAGAGACCCTGAACGGATTTTGTAAGAATTTCTCTCTCTTTCACTGTCTTTGCTTTGTGGGTTTTTTAAAGTAATGTATGTTTAGAATGGGGCTTGGCTGCTTTTCCCTGCTGTGTTTATGCCGCTTTACACCCTCTTGATTCACTTGCAGAGAGATATCGATACAAAGGTTTTCAGATTCTTACTAGTCAGATATATTCTTGTGCGGTGACTAGGGGGTGTTGAGTCCAGTTCACTGAGCAGGGAGTAGGCCTTGTCTATTACATATTTGGCTTATGCAGCGGTATCTGAGCTAATTTCAAACCCTTGTTCTATGCATCACCCCACCTCACCTTTCCCGTTAAGCAGCCATAGTGTGTCTTCTAATGGTGTGACTCTGTTCTGTTTTGTAATTCAGTTCAAGTGTAGCGATTTTGACATTCCCTCTATAAGCGATATCTTAGGATAAGTGTCTTTTTCTCTGTGACTTATTTCACTTAGAATCATCGTACCTAAATCCACTCATCATGCTGCTAACTAGCCTTATGACATAGATTTCATGGCTGAGTGATATTCCATTGTGCCAAGTACCACCATTTCTTTATCCATTTTTCTCTTTCCTGGGATATTGAAGGTGTACCGAAGTGGAGGTTCTTGGAAACAGAGCAGCCGTAAAGTTTGGGGTGCCTGTGTCTTGTTGATTTTTAGTTTTCCCAATTTATACGCCCATGAGTGGAAGTGCCCTATGCTCTCTAAGCTGTGTTTATTACTTTTTCAGGACACACCGTACACTTCTCCAGAGTGCCTGTTGGCAATTTACATCCCGCCCATCAGCGTAGCAAGGCTCCCATGTCTCCATGGCCTGTCCTGCTTTTCTGGTTTTTACACTTTCTTCAGCATGGCCCTTTTGACCGAGGGCAAGCGAGACTTCTTTGTAGCGCTGATTTGCCCTTCCGGCTTGCTTGGTTGGCCAAAAAGGGCGTATGCGTTTTTTCCTGAATATATTCAGGAAAAAACGCATACGCCCTTTTTGGCCAAGGGCATCATTGTCAACGTTTTGCTGCTTTTCATGTGCTTTAAAGGCGAGTCGAATCTACCTCCTGAAATCTGTTTCATGCAAATCTGCCTTGCTTTCAAATCCTCTTCGTTGCCTTCCCTCAATATATTTGTGGACGAGAGTTCTCATTTATAACTCTGCACGTTTGTGAATTGCAGTGCCCCTGAGCTCCATTTGTCTGCTCGCTTTTTTGGGAGCTGGCCGCAAAAGCGCAGGATTGCTTCAGGCCCTATTTTGGTTCTGGGGGGCAGGCTGAGCCTGTGGTTCATTCTTCTTCCTGATGGGAAAATGGAGTGACCTGTGCCTGTCCCAACACCTAGGGCTAGTCTCTCGTTGGTTCCCCGTCTTCCCGTTCATCCTCAGGACAAATTGCAACCTGTACGAAACAGGAGGTTAAAGGTGCTGATTCTCCAAGTAGGGAGATGTTTAGTCAAGCAGCTAGAAAGGTGAACCCGAGCACAAGGAGAGGAGAAATGAGGTGCGTTTTAGAAGCCTTTCCCGATCTCACGGCATACAAACCTCTGGGTTTCCCATGCATGTTTTGATGTAGGAAGATGCCCTTGTACCTGGAGATTTGAGACCCATGGGGTGGGTACCCCGCGGTATTACTTTAAAGTATCTGCGTTTGCTCACCCAACCTCACCAATCCTCTCAGCCCCAAGAGTGTCCAGCCTTATGTCTCATCCAGCTGTGGCTCTAGATATGGTCGAACCAGGTGGCATCAGAGCCCCTGAACTGATTTTGTAAGAATTTCTCTCTCTTTCACTGTCTTTGTTTTGTGGGTTTTTTTAAGTTATTTATGTTTAGAATGGAGCTTGGCTGCTTTCCCCTGCTGTGTTTATGCCGCTTTACACCCTCTTGATTCACTTGCAGAGAGATATTGATACATAGGTTTTCAGATTTTTACTAGTCAGATATATTCTTGTGAGGTGACTAGGGGGTGTTGAGTCCAGTTCACTGAGCAGGGAGTAGGCCTTGTCTATTATATATTTGGCTTATGGAGTGGTCTCTGAGCTAATTTCAAACCCCTGTTTTATGTATCACCCCACCTCACCTTTTCCGTTAAGCAGCCATAGTGTGTCTTCTAAAGGTGTGACTCTGTTCTGTTTTGTAATTCAGTTCAAGTGTAGCGATTTTGACATTCTCTCTATAAGCGATATCTTAGGATAAGTGTCTTTTTCTGTGTGACTTATTTCACTTAGAATCATCGTCGCTAAATCCACTCATCATGCTGCTAACTAGCCTGATGACACTGATTTCATGGCTGAGTGATATTCCATTGTGCCAAGTACCACCATTTCTTTATCCATTTTTCTCTTTCCTGGGATATTGAAGGTGTACCGAAGTGGAGGTTCTTGGAAACAGAGCAGCCGTAAAGTTTGGGGTGCCTGTGTCTTGTTGATTTTTAGTTTTCCCAATTTATACGCCCATGAGTGGAAGTGCCTTTTGCTCTCTATGCTGTGTTTATTACTTGTTTCAGGACACACCGAACACTTCTCCAGAGTGCCTGTTGGCAATTTACATCCCGCCCATCAGCGTAGCAAGGCTCCCATGTCTCCATGGCCTGTCCTGCTTTTCTGGTTTTTACACTTGGTTCAGCATGGCCCTTTTGACCGAGGGCAAGCGAGACTTCTTTGTAGCGCTGATTTGCCCTTCCGGCTTGCTTGGTTGGCCAAAAAGGGCGTATGCGATTTTTCCTGAATATATTCAGGAAAAAACGCATACGCCCTTTTTGGCCAAGGGCATCATTGTCAACGTTTTGCCGCTTTTCATGTGCTTTAAAGGCGAGTCGAATCTACCTCCTGAAATCTGTTTCCTGAAAATCTGCCTTGCTTTCAAATCCTCTTCGTTGCCTTCCCTCAATATATTTGTGGACGAGAGTTCTCATTTATAACTCTGCACGTTTGTGAATTGCAGTGCCCCTGAGCTCCATTTGTCTCCTCGCTTTTTTGGGAGCTGGCCGCAAAAGCGCAGGATTGTTCCAGGCCCTATTCGGCTTCCAGGGGGCAGGCGGAGCCTGTGGTTCATTCTTCTTCCTGATGGGAAAATGGAGTGACCTGTGCCTGTCCCAACACCTAGGGTTTGTCTCTCGTTGGTTCCCCGTCTTCCCGTTCATCCTCAGGACAAATTACAACCTGTACGAAACAGGAGGTTAAAGGTGCTGATTCTCCAAGTAGGGAGATGGTTAGTCAAGCGGCTGGAATGGCGAACCCGAGCACAAGGAGAGGAGAAATGAGGTGCGTTTTAGAAACCTTTCCCGATCTCATGGCATACCATCTTCTGTGTTTCCCATGCATGTTTTGATGTAGGAAGATGCCCTTGTACCTGGAGATTTGAGACCCATGGGGTGGGTACCCCGTGGAGTTACTTTAAAGTATCTGCATTTGCTCACCCAACCTCACCAATCCTCTCAGCCCCAAGAGTGTCCAGCCTTATGTCTCATCCAACTGTGGGTCTAGATATGGTCAATCCAGGTTGCATCAGAGACCCTGAACGGATTTTGTAAGAATTTCTCTCTCTTTCACTGTCTTTGTTTTGTGGGTTTTTTTAACTAATTTATGTTTAGAATGGGTCTTGGCTGCTTTTCCCTGCTGTGTTTATGCTGCTTTACACCCTCTTGATTCACTTGCAGAGAGATATCGATATATAGGTTTTCAGATTCTTACGAGTCAGATATATTCTTCTGCGGTGACTAGGGGGTGTTGAGTCCAGTTTACTGAGCAGGGAGTAGGCCTTGTCTATTACATATTTGGCTTATGGAGCGGTGTCTGAGCTAATTTCAAACCCTTGTTTTATGCATCACCCCACCTCACCTTTCCCGTTAAGCAGCCATAGTGTGTCTTCTAAAGGTGTGACTCTGTTTTGTTTTGTAATTCAGTTCAAGTGTAGCGATTTTGACATTCCCTCTATAAGCGATATCTTAGGATAAGTGTCTTTTTCTGTGTGACTTATTTCACTTAGAATCATCGTACCTAAATCCACTCATCATGCTGCTAACTAGCCTTATGACATTGATTTCATGGCTGAGTGATATTCCATTGTGCCAAGTACCACCATTTCTTTATCCATTTTTCTCTTTCCTGGGATATTAAAGGTGTACCGAAGCGGAGGTTCTTGGAAACAGAGCAGCCGTAAACTTTAGGGTGCCTGTGTCTTGTTGATTCTTAGTTTTCCCAATTTATACGCCCATGAGTGGAAGTGCCCTATGCTCTCTACGCAGTGTTTATTACTTGTTTCAGGACACACCGTACTCTTCTCCAGAGTGCCTGTTGGCAATTTACATCCCGCCCATCAGCGTAGCAAGGCTCCCATGTCTCCATGGCCTGTCCTGCTTTTCTGGTTTTTACACTTTGTTCAGCATGGCCCTTTTGACTGAGGGCAAGCGAGACATCTTTGTAGCGCTGATTTGCCCTTCCGGCTTGCTTGGTTGGCCAAAAAGGGCGTATGCGTTTTTTCCTGAATATATTCAGGAAAAAACGCATACGCCCTTTTTGGCCAAGGGCATCATTGTCAACGTTTTGCCGCTTTTCATGTGCTTTAAAGGCGAGTCGAATCTACCTCCTGAAATCTGTTTCCTGCAAATCTGCCTTGCTTTCAAATCCTCTTCTTTGCCTTCCCTCAATATATTTGTGGACGAGAGTTCTCATTTATAACTCTGCACGTTTGTGAATTGCAGTGCCCCTGAGCTCCATTTGTCTCCTCGCTTTTTTGGGAGCTGGCCGCAAAAGCGCAGGATTTCTTCAGGCTTTATTTTGGTTCTGGGGGGCAGGCTGAGCCTGTGGTTCATTCTTCTTCCTGATGGGAAAATGGAGTGACTTGTGCCTGTCCCAACACCTAGGGCTAGTCTCTCGTTGGTTCCCCGTCTTCCCGTTCATCCTCAGGACAAATTGCAACCTGTACGAAACAGGAGGTTAAAGGTGCCGATTCTCCAAGTAGGGAGATGGTTAGTCAAGCGGCTGGAATGGCGAACCCGAGCACAAGGAGAGGAGAAATGAGGTGCGTTTTAGAAACCTTTCCCGATCTCACGGCATACCATCTTCTGGGTTTCCCATGCATGTTTTGATGTAGGAAGATGCCCTTGTACCTGGAGATTTGAGACCCATGGGGTGTGTACCCCGCGGTGTTACTTTAAAGTATCTGCGTTTGCTCACCCATCCTCACCAATCCTCTCAGCCCCAAGAGTGCCCAGCCTTATGTCTCATCCAGCTGTGGGTCTAGATATGGTCAAACCAGGTTGCATCAGAGACCCTGAACGGATTTTGTAAGAATTTCTCTCTCTTTCACTGTCTTTGTTTTGTGGGTTTTTTAAAGTAATTTATGTTTAGAATGGGGCTTGGCTGCTTTTCCATGCTGTGTTTATGCCGCTTTACACCCTCTTGATTCACTTGCAGAGAGATATCGATACATAGGTTTTCAGATTCTTACTAGTCAGATATATTCTTGTGCGGTGACTAGGGGGTGTTGAGTCCAGTTCACTGAGCAGGGAGTAGGCCTCGTCTATTACATATTTGGCTTATGGAGCGGTCTCTGAGCTAATTTCAAACCCTTGTTTTATGCATCACCCTACCTCACCTTTCCCGTTAAGCAGCCATAGTGTGTCTTCTAAAGGTGTGACTCTGTTCTGTTTTGTAATTCAGTTCAAGTGTAGCGATTTTGACATTCCCTCTCTAAGCGATATCTTAGGATAAGTGTCTTTTTCTGTGTGACTTATTTCACTTAGAATCATCGTCGCTAAATCCACTCATCATGCTGCTAACTAGCCTTATGACATTGATTTCATGGCTGAGTGATATTCCATTGTGCCAAGTACCACCATTTGTTTATCCATTTTTCTCTTTCCTGGGGTATCGAAGGTGTACTGAAGTGGAGGTTCTTGGAAACAGAGCAGCCGTAAAGTTTGGGGTGCCTGTGTCTTGTTGATTTTTAGTTTTCCCAATTTATCTGCCCCTGAGTGGAAGTGCCCTATGCTCTCTAAGTTGTGTTTATTACTTGTTTCAGGACACACCGTACACTTCTCCAGAGTGCCTGTTGGCAATTTACATCCCGCCCATCAGCGTAGCAAGGCTCCCATGTCTCCATGGCCTGTCCTGCTTTTCTGGTTTTTACGCTTTTTTCAGCATGGCCCTTTTGACCGAGGGCAAGCGAGACTTCTTTGTAGCGCTGATGTGCCCTTCCGGCTTGCTTGCTTGGTCAAAAAGAGCGTATGCGTTTTCTTTCTGAATATATTCAGGAAAAAAACGCATACGCCCTTTTTGGCCAAGGGCATCATTGTCAACGTTTTGCCGCTTTTCATGTGCTTTAAAGGCGAGTCGAATCTACCTCCTGAAATCTGTTTCCTGCAAATCTGCCTTGCTTTCTAATCCTCTTCGTTGCCTTCCCTCAATATATTTGTGGACGAGAGTTCTCATTTATAACTCTGTACGTTTGTGAATTGCAGTGCCCCTGAGCTCCATTTGTCTACTCGCTTTTTTGGGAGCTGGCCGCAAAAGCGCAGGATTGCTTCAGGCACTATTTTGGTTCTGGGGGGCAGGCTGAGCCTGTGGTTCATTCTTCTTCCTGATGGGAAAATGGAGTGACCTGTGCCTGTCCCAACACCTAGGGCTAGTCTCTCGTTGGTTGCCCGTCTTCCCGTTCATCCTCAGGACAAATTGCAACCTGTACGAAACAGGAGGTTAAAGGTGCTGATTCTCCAAGTAGGGAGATGTTTAGTCAAGCGGCTAGAATGGCGAATCCGAGCACCAGGAGAGGAGAAATGAGGTGCGTTTTAGAAGCCTTTCCCGATCTCACGGCATACCATCCTCTGGGTTTCCCATGCATGTTTTGATGTAGGAAGATGCCCTTTTACCTGGAGATTTGAGACCATGGGGTGGGTACCCCTCAGTATTACTTAAATGTATCTGCGTTTGCTCACCCAACCTCACCAATCCTCTCAGCCCCAAGAGTGTCCAGCCTTATGTCTCAATGAGCTGTGGGTCTAGATATGATCAATCCAGGTTGCATCAGAGACCCTGAACGGATTTTGTAAGAATTTCTCTCTCTTTCACTGTCTTGGTTTTGTGGGTTTTTTAAAATAATTTATGTTTAGAATGGGGCTTGGCTGCTTTTCCCTGCTGAGTTTATGCCGTTTTACACCCTCTTGATTCACTTGCAGAGAGATATCGATACATAGGTTTTCAGATTCTTACTAGTCAGATATATTCTTGTGCGGTGACTATGGGGTGTTGAGTCCAGTTCACTGAGCAGGGAGTAGGCCTTGTCTATTACATATTTGGCTTATGGATCGGTCTCTGAGCTAATTTCAAACCCTTGTTTTATGCATCACCCCACCTCACCTTTCCCGTTAAGCAGCCATAGTGTGTCTTCTAAAGGTGTGACTCTGTTCTGTTTTGTAATTCAGTTCAAGTGTAGCGATTTTGACATTCCCTCTCTAAGCGATATCTTAGGATAAGTGTCTTTTTCTGTGTGACTTATTTCACTTAGAATCATCGTCGCTAAATCCACTCATCATGCTGCTAACTATCTTTATGACATTGATTTCATGGCTGAGTGATATTCCATTGTGCCAAGTACCACCATTTCTTTATCCATTTTTCTCTTTCCTGGGATATTGAAGGTGTACCGAAGTGGAGGTTCTTGGAAACACAGCAGCCGTAAAATTTGGGGTACCTGTGTCTTGTTGATTTTTAGTTTTCCCAATTTATACGCCCATGAGTGGAAGTGCCCTATGCTCTCTCAGCTGTGTTTATTACTTGTTTCAGGACACACCGTACACTTCTCCAGAGTGCCTGTTGGCAATGTACATCCCGCCCAATAGTGTAGCAAGGCTCCCATGTCTCCATGGCCTGTCCTGCTTTTCTGGTTTTTACACTTTTTTCAGCATGGCCCTTTTGACCGAGGGCAAGCGAGACTTCTTTGTAGCGCTGATTTGCCCTTCCGGCTTGCTTGGTTGGCCAAAAAGGGCGTATGCGTTTTTTCCTGAATATATTCAGGAAAAAACGCATACCCCCTTTTTGGCCAAGGGCATCATTGTCAACGTTTTGCCGCTTTTCATGTGCTTTAAAGGCGAGTCGAATCTACCTCCTGAAATCTGTTTCCTGCAAATATGCCTTGCTTTCAAATCCTCTTCGTTGCCTTCCCTCAATATATTTGTGGACGAGAGTTCTCATTTATAACTCTGCACGTTTGTGAATTGCAGTGCCCCTGAGCTCCATTTGTCTACTCGCTTTTTTGGGAGCTGGCCGCAAAAGCGCAGGATTGCTTCAGGCCCTATTTTGGTTCTGGGGGGCAGGCTGAGCCTGTGGTTCATTCTTCTTCCTGATGGGAAAAAGGAGTGACGTGTGCCTGTCCCAACACCTAGGGCTAGTCTCTCGTTGGTTCCCCGTCTTCCCGTTCATCCTCAGGACAAATTGCAACCTGTACGAAACAGGAGGTTAAAGGTGCTGATTCTCCAAGTAGGGAGATGGTTAGTCAAGCGGCTGGAATGGCGAACCCAAGCACAAGGAGAGGAGAAATGAGGTGCGTTTTAGAAACATTTCCCGATCTCACGGCATACCATCTTCTGGGTTTCCCATGCATGTTTTGATGTAGGAAGATGCCCTTGTACCTGGAGATTTGAGACCCATGGGGTGTGTACCCCGCGGTGTTACTTTAAATTATCTGCGTTTGCTCACCCAACCTCACCAATCCTCTCAGCCCCAAGAGTGTCCAGCCTTATGTCTCATCCAGTTGTGGGTCTAGATATGGTCAATCCAGGTTGCATCAGAGACCCTGAACGGATTTTGTAAGAATTTCTCTCTCTTTCACTGTCTTTGTTTTGTGGGTTTTTTAAAGTAATTTATGTTTAGAATGGGGCTTGGCTGCTTTTCCCTGCTGTGTTTATGCCGCGTTACACCCTCTTGATTCACTTGCAGAGAGATATCGATACATAGGTTTTCAGATTCTTACTAGTCAGATATATTCTTGTGCGGTGACTAGGGGGTGTTGAGTCCAGTTCACTGAGCAGGGAGTAGGGCTTGTCTGTTACATATTTGGCTTATGGAGCGGTCTCTGAGCTAATTTCAAACCCTTGTTTTATGCATCACCCTACCTCACCTTTCCCGTCAAGCAGCCATAGTGTGTCTTCTAAAGGTGTGACTCTGTTCTGTTTTGTAATTCAGTTCAAGTGTAGCGATTTTGACATTCCCTCTATAAGTGATATCTTAGGATAAGTGTCTTTTTCTGTGCGACTTATTTCACTTAGAATCATCGTCGCTAAATCCACTCATCATGCTGCTAACTAGCCTTATGACATTGATTTCATTACTGAGTGATATTCCATTGTGCCAAGTACCACCATTTGTTTATCCATTTTTCTCTTTCCTGGGATATTGAAGGTGTACCGAAGTGGAGGTTCTTGGAAACAGAGCAGCCGTAAAGTTTGGGGTGCCTGTGTCTTGTTGATTTTTAGTTTTCCCAATTAATACGCCCATGAGTGGAAGTGCCGTATGCTCTCTAAGCTGTGTTTATTACTTGTTTCAGGACACACCGTACACTTTTCCAGAGTGCCTGTTGGAAATTTACATCCTTCCCATTAGCGTAGCAAGGCTCCCATGTCTCCATGGCCTGTCCTGCTTTTCTGGTTTTTACACATTTTTCAGCATGGCATTTTTGACCGAGGGCAAGGGAGACTTCTTTGTAGCACTGATTTGCCCTTCCGGCTTGCTTGGTTGGCCAAAAAGGGCGTATGCGTTTTTTCCTGAATATATTCAGGAAAAAACGCATACGCCCTTTTTGGCCAAGGGCATCATTGTCAACGTTTTGCCGCTTTTCATGTGCTTTAAAGGCGAGTCGAATCTACCTCCTGAAATCTGTTTCCTGCAAATCTGCCTTGCTTTCAAATCCTCTTCGTTGCCTTACCTCAATATATTTGTGGACGAGAGTTCTCATTTATAACTCTGCACGTTTGTGAATTGCAGTGCCCCTGAGCTCCATTTGTCTCCTCGCTTTTTTGGGAGCTGCCGCAAAAACGCAGGATTGCTTCAGGCCCTATTTTGGTTCTGGGGGGCAGGCTGAGCCTGTGGTTCATTCTTCTTCCTGATGGGAAAATGGAGTGACTTGTGCCTGTCCCAACACCTAGGGCTAGTCTCTCGTTGGTTCCCCGTCTTCCCGTTCATCCTCAGGACAAATTGCAACCTGTACGAAACAGGAGGTTAAAGGTGCCGATTCTCCAAGTAGGGAGATGGTTAGTCAAGCGGCTGGAATGGCGAACCCGAGCACAAGGAGAGGAGAAATGAGGTGCGTTTTAGAAGCCTTTCCCGATCTCACGGCATACCATCTTCTGGGTTTCCCATGCATGTTTTGATGTAGGAAGATGCCCTTGTACCTGGAGATTTGAGACCCATGGGGTGTGTACCCCGCGGTGTTACTTTAAAGTATCTGGGTTTGCTCACCCAACCTCACCAATCCTCTCAGCCCCAAGAGTGTCCAGCCTTCTGTCTCATCCAGCTGTGGGTCTAGATATGGTCAATCCAGGTTGCATCAGAGACCCTGCACGGATTTTGTAAGAATTTCTCTCTCTTTCACTGTCTTTGTTTTGTGGGTTTTTTAAAGTAATTTATGTTTAGAATGGGGCTTGGCTGCTTTTCCCTGCTGTGTTTATGCCGCTTTACACCCTCTTGATTCACTTGCAGAGAGATATCGATACATAGGTTTTCAGATTCTTACTAGTCAGATATATTCTTGTGCGGTGACTAGGGGGTGTTGAGTCCAGTTCACTGAGCAGGGAGTAGGCCTTGTCTATTACATATTTGGCTTGTGGATCGGTCTCTGAGCTAATTTCAAACCCTTGTTTTATGCATCACCCCACCTCACCTTTCCCGTTAAGCAGCCATAGTGTGTCTTCTAAAGGTGTGACTCTGTTCTGTTTTGTAATTCAGTTCAAGTGTAGCGATTTTGACATTCCCTCTCTAAGCGATATCTTAGGATAAGTGTCTTTTTCTGTGTGACTTATTTCACTTAGAATCATCGTCGCTAAATCCACTCATCATGCTGCTAACTATCCTTATGACATTGATTTCATGGCTGAGTGATATTCCATTGTGCCAAGTACCACCATTTCTTTATCCATTTTTCTCTTTCCTGGGATATTGAAGGTGTACCGAAGTGGAGGTTCTTGGAAACACAGCAGCCGTAAAATTTGGGGTGCCTGTGTCTTGTTGATTTTTAGTTTTCCCAATTTATACGCCCATGAGTGGACGTGCCCTATGCTCTCTAAGCTGTGTTTATTACTTGTTTCAGGACACACCGTACACTTCTCCAGAGTGCCTGTTGGCAATGTACATCCCGCCCAATAGTGTAGCAAGGCTCCCATGTCTCCATGGCCTGTCCTGCTTTTCTGGTTTTTACACTTTTTTCAGCATGGCCCTTTTGACCAAGGGCAAGCGAGACTTCTTTGTAGCGCTGATTTGCCCTTCCGGCTTGCTTGGTTGGCCAAAAAGGGCGTATGCGTTTTTTCCTGAATATATTCAGGAAAAAACGCATACGCCCTTTTTGGCCAAGGGCATCATTGTCAACGTTTTGCCGCTTTTCATGTGCTTTAAAGGCGAGTCGAATCTACCTCCTGAAATCTGTTTCCTGCAAATCTGCCTTGCTTTCAAATCCTCTTCGTTGCCTTCCCTCAATATATTTGTGGACGAGAGTTCTCATTTATAACTCTGCACGTTTGTGAATTGCAGTGCCCCTGAGCTCCATTTGTCTACTCGCTTTTTTGGGAGCTGGCCGCAAAAGCGCAGGATTGCTTCAGGCCCTATTTTGGTTCTGGGGGGCAGGCTGAGCCTGTGGTTCATTCTTCTTCCTGATGGGAAAAAGGAGTGACGTGTGCCTGTCCCAACACCTAGGGCTAGTCTCTCGTTGGTTCCCCGTCTTCCCGTTCATCCTCAGGACAAATTGCAACCTGTACGAAACAGGAGGTTAAAGGTGCTGATTCTCCAAGTAGGGAGATGGTTAGTCAAGCGGCTGGAATGGCGAACCCGAGCACAAGGAGAGGAGAAATGAGGTGCGTTTTAGAAACATTTCCCGATCTCACGGCATACCATCTTCTGGGTTTCCCATGCATGTTTTGATGTAGGAAGATGCCCTTGTACCTGGAGATTTGAGACCCATGGGGTGTGTACCCCGCGGTGTTACTTTAAAGTATCTGTGTTTGCTCACCCAACCTCACCAATCCTCTCAGCCCCAAGAGTGTCCAGCCTTATGTCTCATCCAGTTGTGGGTCTAGATATGGTCAATCCAGGTTGCATCAGAGACCCTGAACGGATTTTGTAAGAATTTCTCTCTCTTTCACTGTCTTTGTTTTGTGGGTTTTTTAAAGTAATTTATGTTTAGAATGGGGCTTGGCTGCTTTTCCCTGCTGTGTTTATGCCGCTTTACACCCTCTTGATTCACTTGCAGACAGATATCGATACATAGGTTTTCAGATTCTTACTAGTCAGATATATTCTAGTGCGGTGACTATGGGGTGTTGAGTCCAGTTCACTGAGCAGGGAGTAGGCCTTGTCTATTACATATTTGGCTTATGGAGCGGTCTCTGAGCTAATTTCAAACCCTTGTTCTATGCATCACCCCACCTCACCTTTCCCGTTAAGCAGCCATAGTGTGTCTTCTAAAGGTGTGACTCTGTTCTGTTTTGTAATTCAGTTCAAGTGTAGCGATTTTGACATTCCCTCTATAAGCGATATCTTAGGATAAGTGTCTTTTTCTGTGTGACTTATTTCACTTAGAATCATCGTCGCTAAATCCACTCATCATGCTGCTAACTAGCCTTATGACATTGATTTCATGGCTGAGTGATATTCCACTGTGCCAAGTACCACCATTTGTTTATCCATTTTTCTCTTTCCTGGGATATTGAAGGTGTACCGAAGTGGAGGTTCTTGGAAACAGAGCAGCCGGAAAGTTTGGGGTGCCTGTGTCTTGTTGATTTTTAGTTTTCCCAATTTATACGCCCATGAGTGGAAGTGCCCTATGCTCTCTCAGCTGTGTTTATTACTTGTTTCAGGACACACCGTACACTTCTCCAGAGTGCCTGTTGGCAATTTACATCCCGCCCATCAGCGTAGCAAGGCTCCCATGTCTCCATGGCCTGTCCTGCTTTTCTGGTTTTTACACTTTTTTCAGCATGGCCCTTTTGACCGAGGGCAAGCTAGACTTCTTTGTAGCGCTGATTTTCCCTTCCGGCTTGCTTGCTTGGCCTACAAGGGCGTATGCGTTTTTTCCTGAATATATTCAGGAAAAACGCATACGCCCTTGTAGGCCAAGGGCATCATTGTCAACATTTTGCCGCTTTTCATGTGCTTTAAAGGCGAATCGAATCTACCTCCTGAAATCTGTTTCCTGCAAATCTGCCTTGCTTTCAAATCCTCTTCATTGCCTTCCCTCAATAATTTGTGGACGAGAGTTATCATTTATAACTCTGCGCATTTCTGAATTGCAGTGCCCCTGAGCTCCATTTGTCTACTCGCTTTTTTGGGAGCTGGCCGCAAAAGTGCAGGATTGCTTCAGGCCCTATTTTGGTTCTGGGGGGCAGGCTGAGCCTGTGGTTCATTCTTCTTCCTAATGGGAAAATGGAGTGACCTGTGCCTGTCCCAACACCTAGGGCTAGTCTCTCGTTGGTTCCCCGTCTTCACGTTCATCCTCAGGACAAATTGCAACCTGTACGAAACAGGAGGTTAAAGGTGCCGATTCTCCAAGTAGGGAGATGGTTAGTCAAGCGGCTGGAATGGCGAACCCGAGCACAAGGAGAGGAGAAATGAGGTGCGTTTTAGAAACCTTTCCCGATCTCACGGCATACCATCTTCTGGGTTTCCCATGCATGTTTTGATGTAGGAAGATGCCCTTGTACCTGGAGATTTGAGACCCATGGGGTGTGTACCCCGCGGTGTTACTTTAAAGTATCTGGGTTTGCTCACCCAACCTCACCAATCCTCTCAGCCCCAAGAGTGTCCAGCCTTCTGTCTCATCCAGCTGTGGGTCTAGATATGGTCAATCCAGGTTGCATCAGAGACCCTGCACGGATTTTGTAAGAATTTCTCTCTCTTTCACTGTCTTTGTTTTGTGGGTTTTTTAAAGTAATTTATGTTTAGAATGGGGCTTGGCTGCTTTTCCCTGCTGTGTTTATGCCGCTTTACACCCTCTTGATTCACTTGCAGACAGATATCGATACATAGGTTTTCAGATTCTTACTAGTCAGATGATATATTCTAGTGCGGTGATTATGGGGTTTTGAGTCCAGTTCACTGAGCAGGGAGTAGGCCATGTCTATTACATATTTGGCTTATGGAGCGGTCTCTGAGCTAATTTCAAACCCTTGTTCAATCCATCACCCCACCTCACCTTTCCCGTTAAGCAGCCATAGTTTGTCTTCTAATGGTGTGACTCTGTTCTGTTTTGTAATTCAGTTCAAGTGTAGTGATTTTGACATTCCCTCTCTAAGCGATATCTTAGGATAAGTGTCTTTTACTGTGTGACTTATTTCACTTAGAATCATCGTCGCTAAATCCACTCATCATGCTGCTAACTAGCCTTATGACATGGATTTCATGGCTGAGTGATATTCCATTGTGCCAAGTACCACCATTTGTTTATCCATTTTTCTCTTTCCTGGGATATTGAAGGTGTACCAAAGTGGAGGTTCTTGGAAACAGAGCAGCCGTAAAGTTTGGGGTGCCTGTGTCTTGTTGATTTTTAGTTTTCCCAATTTATACGCCCATGAGTGGAAGTGCCCTATGCTCTCTACGCTGTGTTTATTACTTGTTTCAGGACACACCGTACACTTCTCCAGAGTGCCTGTTGGCAATTTACATCCTTCCCATTAGCGTAGCAAGGCTCCCATGTCTCCATGGCCTGTCCTGCTTTTCTGGTTTTTACACATTTTTCAGCATGGCATTTTTGACCGAGGGCAAGGGAGACTTCTTTGTAGCACTGATTTGCCCTTCCGGCTTGCTTGGTTGGCCAAAAAGGGCGTATGCGTTTTTTCCTGAATATATTCAGGAAAAAACGCATACGCCCTTTTTGGCCAAGGGCATCATTGTCAACGTTTTGCAGCTTTTCATGTGCTTTAAAGGCGAGTCGAATCTACCTCCTGAAATCTGTTTCCTGCAAATCTGCCTTGCTTTCAAATCCTCTTCGTTGCCTTACCTCAATATATTTGTGGACGAGAGTTCTCATTTATAACTCTGCACGTTTGTGAATTGCAGTGCCCTTGAGCTCCATTTGTCTCCGCGCTTTTTTGGGAGCTGCCGCAAAAACGCAGGATTGCTTCAGGCCCTATTTTGGTTCTGGGGGGCAGGCTGAGCCTGTGGTTCATTCTTCTTCCTGATGGGAAAATGGAGTGACTTGTGCCTGTCCCAACACCTAGGGCTAGTCTCTCGTTGTTTCCCCGTCTTCCCGTTCATCCTCAGGACAAATTGCAACCTGTACGAAACAGGAGGTTAAAGGTGCCGATTCTCCAAGTAGGGAGATGGTTAGTCAAGCGGCTGGAATGGCGAACCCGAGCACAAGGAGAGGAGAAATGAGGTGCGTTTTAGAAGCCTTTCCCGATCTCACGGCATACCATCTTCTGGGTTTCCCATGCATGTTTTGATGTAGGAAGATGCCCTTGTACCTGGAGATTTGAGACCCATGGGGTGTGTACCCCGCGGTGTTACTTTAAAGTATCTGGGGTTGCTCACCCAACCTCACCAATCCTCTCAGCCCCAAGTGTGTCCAGCCTTCTGTCTCATCCAGCTGTGGGTCTAGATATGGTCAATCCAGGTTGCATCAGAGACCCTGCACGGATTTTGTAAGAATTTCTCTCTCTTTCACTGTCTTTGTTTTGTGGGTTTTTTAAAGTAATTTATGTTTAGAATGGGGCTTGGCTGCTTTTCCCTGCTGTGTTTATGCCGCTTTACACCCTCTTGATTCACTTGCAGAGAGATATCGATACATAGGTTTTCAGATTCTTACTAGTCAGATATATTCTTGTGCGGTGACTAGGGGGTGTTGAGTCCAGTTCACTGAGCAGGGAGTAGGCCTTGTCTATTACATATTTGGCTTATGGAGCAGTCTCTGAGCTTATTTCAAACCCTTGTTTTATGCATCACCGCACCTCACCTTTCCCATTAAGCAGCCATAGTGTGTCTTCTAAAGGTGTGACTCAGTTCTGTTTTGTAATTCAGTTCAAGTGTAGCGATTTTGACATTCCCTCTCTAAGCGATATCTTAGGATAAGTGTCTTTTTCTGTGTGACTTATTTCACTTAGAATCATCGTCGCTAAATCCACTCATCATGCTGCTAACTAGCCTTATGACATTGATTTCATGGCTGAGTGATATTCCATTGTGCCAAGTACCACCATTTGTTTATCCATTTTTCTCTTTCCTGGGATATTGAAGGTGTACCGAAGTGGAGGTTCTTGGAAACAGAGCAGCCGTAAAGTTTGGGGTGCCTGTGTCTTGTTGATTTTTATTTTTCCCAATTTATACGCCCATGAGTGGAAGTGCCCTATGCTCTCTCAGCTGTGTTTATTACTTGTTTCAGGACACACCGTACACTTCTCCAGATTGCCTGTTGGCAATTTACATCCCGCCCATCAGCGTAGCAAGGCTCCCATATCTCCATGGCCTGTCCTGCTTTTCTGGTTTTTACACATTTTTCAGCATGGCCCTTTTGACCGAGGGCAAGCGAGACTTCTTTGTAGTGCTGATTTGCCCTTCCGGCTTGCTTACTTGGCCTAAAAGGGCGTATGCGTTTTTTCCTGAATATATTCAGGAAAAAACGCATACGCCCTTTTAGGCCAAGGGCATCATTGTCAACGTTTTGCCACTTTTCATGTGCTTTAAAGCGAGTCGAATCTACCTCCTGAAATCTGTTTCCTGCAAATCTGCCTTGCTTTCAAATCCTCTTCGTTGCCTTCCCTCATTACATTTGTGGACGAGAGTTCTCATTTATAACTCTGCACGTTTGTGAATTGCAGTGGCCCTGAGCTCCATTTGTCTACTCGCTTCTTTGGGAGCTGACCGCAAAAGCGCAGGATTGCTTCAGGCCCTATTTTGATTCTGGGGGGCAGGCTGAGCCTGTGGTTCATTCTTCTTCCTGATGGGAAAATGGAGTGACCTGTGCCTGTCCCAACACCTAGGGCTAGTCTCTCGTTGGTTCCCCGTCTTCCCGTTCATCCTCAGGACAAATTGCAACCTGTACGAAACAGGAGGTTAAAGGTGCTGATTCTCCAAGTAGGGAGATGGTTAGTCAAGCGGCTGGAATGGCGAACCCGAGCACAAGGAGAGGAGAAATGAGGTGCGTTTTAGAAACCTCTCCCGATCTCACGGCATACCATCTTCTGGGTTTCCCATGCATGTTTTGATGTAGGAAGATGCCCTTGTACCTGGAGATTTGAGACCCATGGGGTGGGTACCCCGCGGTGTTACTTTAAAGTATCTGCGTTTGCTCACCCAACCTCACCAATCCTCTCAGCCCCAAGAGTGTCCAGCCTTCTGTCTCATCCAGCTGTGGGTCTAGATATGGTCAATCCAGGTTGCATCAGAGACCCTGAACGGATTTTGTAAGAATTTCTCTCTCTTTCACTGTCTTTGTTTTGTGGGTTTTTTAAAGTAATTTATGTTTAGAATGGGGCTTAGCTGCTTTTCCCTGCTGTGTTTATGCCGCTTTACACCCTCTTGATTCACTTGCAGAGAGATATCGATACATAGGTTTTCAGATTCTTACTAGTCAGATATATTCTTGTGCGTTGACTAGGGGGTGTTGAGTCCAGTTCACTGAGCAGTGAGTAGGCCTTGTCTATTACATATTTGGCTTATGTAGCGGTCTCTGAGCTAATTTCAAACCCTTGTTTTATGCATCACCCCACCTCACCTTTCCCGTTAAGCAGCCATAGTGTGTCTTCTAAAGGTGTGACTCTGTTCTGTTTTGTAATTCAGTTCAAGTGTAGCGATTTTGACATTCCCTTTATAACCGATATCTTAGGATAAGTGTCTTTTTCTGTGTGAGTTATTTCACTTAGAATCATCGTCGCTAAATCCACTCATCATGCTTCTAACTAGCCTTATGACATTGATTTCATGGCTGAGTGATATTCCATTGTGCCAAGTACCACCATTTCTTTATCCATTTTTCTCTTTCCTGTGATATTGAAGGTGTACCCAAGTGGAGGTTCTTGGAAACAGAGCAGCCGTAAAGTTTGGGGTGCCTGTGTCTTGTTGATTTTTAGTTTTCCTAATTTATACGCCCATGAGTGGAAGTGCCCTATGCTCTCTAAGCTGTGTTTATTACTTGTTTCAGGACACACGGTACACTTCTCCAGAGTGCCTGTTGGCCATTTACATCCCGCCCATCAGCGTAGCAGGGCTCTCATGTCTCCATGGCCTGTCCTGCTTTTTTGGTTTTTACGCTTTTTTCAGCATGGCCCTTTTGACCGAGGGCAAGCGAGACTTCTTTGTAGCACTGATTTGCCCTTCCGGCTTGCTTGGTTGGCCAAAAAGGGCGTATGCGTTTTTTCCTGAATATATTCAGGAAAAAACGCATACGCCCTTTTTGGCCAAGGGCATCATTGTCAACGTTTTGCCGCTTTTCATGTGCTTTAAAGGCGAGTCGAATCTACCTCCTGAAATCTGTTTCCTGCAAATCTGCCTTGCTTTCAAATCCTCTTCGTTGCCTTCCCTCAATATATTTGTGGACGAGAGTTCTCATTTATAACTCTGCACGTTTGTGAATTGCAGTGCCCCTGAGCTCCATTTGTCTACTCGCTTCTTTGGGAGCTGACCGCAAAAGCGCAGGATTGCTTCAGGCCCTATTTTGGTTCTGGGGGGCAGGCTGAGCCTGTGGTTCATTCTTCTTCCTGATGGGAAAATGGAGTGACCTGTGCCTGTCCCAACACCTAGGGCTAGTCTCTCGTTGGTTCCCCGTCTTCCCGTTCATCCTCAGGACAAATTGCAACCTGTACGAAACAGGAGGTTAAAGGTGCTGATTCTCCAAGTAGGGAGATGGTTAGTCAAGCGGCTGGAATGGCGAACCCGAGCACAAGGAGAGGAGAAATGAGGTGCGTTTTAGAAACCTTTCCCGATCTCACGGCATACCATCTTCTGGGTTTCCCATGCATGTTTTGATGTAGGAAGATGCCCTTGTACCTGGAGATTTGAGACCCATGGGGTGGGTACCCCGCGGTGTTACTTTAAAGTATCTGCGTTTGCTCACCCAACCTCACCAATCCTCTCAGCCCCAAGAGTGTCCAGCCTTATGTCTCATCCAGCTGTGGGTCTAGATATGGTCAATCCAGGTTGCATCAGAGACCCTGAACGGATTTTGTAAGAATTTCTCTCTCTTTCACTGTCTTTGTTTTGTGGGTTTTTTAAAGTAATTTATGTTTAGAATGGGGCTTAGCTGCTTTTCCCTGCTGTGTTTATGCCGCTTTACACCCTCTTGATTCACTTGCAGAGAGATATCGATACATAGGTTTTCAGATTCTTACTAGTCAGATATATTCTTGTGCGTTGACTAGGGGGTGTTGAGTCCAGTTCACTGAGCAGTGAGTAGGCCTTGTCTATTACATATTTGGCTTATGTAGCCGTCTCTGAGCTAATTTCAAACCCTTGTTTTATGCATCACCCCACCTCACCTTTCCCGTTAAGCAGCCATAGTGTGTCTTCTAAAGGTGTGACTCTGTTCTGTTTTGTAATTCAGTTCAAGTGTAGCGATTTTGACATTCCCTTTATAACCGATATCTTAGGATAAGTGTCTTTTTCTGTGTGAGTTATTTCACTTAGAATCATCGTCGCTAAATCCACTCATCATGCTTCTAACTAGCCTTATGACATTGATTTCATGGCTGAGTGATATTCCATTGTGCCAAGTACCACCATTTCTTTATCCATTTTTCTCTTTCCTGTGATATTGAAGGTGTACCCAAGTGGAGGTTCTTGGAAACAGAGCAGCCGTAAAGTTTGGGGTGCCTGTGTCTTGTTGATTTTTAGTTTTCCCAATTTATACGCCCATGAGTGGAAGTGCCCTATGCTCTCTCAGCTGTGTTTATTACTTGTTTCAGGACACACCGTACACTTCTCCAGAGTGCCTGTTGGCAATTTACATCCCGCCCATCAGCGTAGCAAGGCTCCCATGTCTCCATGGCCTGTCCTGCTTTTCTGGTTTTTACGCTTTTTTCAGCATGGCCCTTTTG
This sequence comes from Eubalaena glacialis, assembly GCF_028564815.1. Lineage (NCBI taxonomy): Eukaryota > Metazoa > Chordata > Mammalia > Artiodactyla > Balaenidae > Eubalaena > Eubalaena glacialis. The sequence continues at coordinate 935,687 of NW_026871159.1, read as the reverse complement.
ACCGAGGGCAAGCGAGACTTCTTTGTAGCGCTGATTTGCCCTTCCAGATTGCTTGGTTGGCCGAAAAGGGCGTATGCGTTTTTTCCTGATTATATTCAGGAAAAAACGCATACGCCCTTTTTGGCCAAGGGCATCATTGTCAACGTTTTGCCGCTTTTCATGTGCTTTAAAGGCGAGTCGAATCTACCTCCTGAAATCTGTTTCCTGCAAATCTGCCTTGCTTTCAAATCCTCTTTGTTGCCTTCCCTCAATATATTTGTGGACGAGAGTTAACATTTATAACTCTGTACGTTTGTGAATTGCAGTGCCCCTGAGCTCCATTTGTCTACTCGCTTTTTTGGGAGCTGGCCGCAAAAGCGCAGGATTGCTTCAGGCCCTAATTTGGTTCTGGGAGTCAGGCTGAGCCTGTGGTTCATTCTTCTTCCTGATGGGAAAATGGAGTGGCCTGTGCCTGTCCCAACACCTAGGGCTATTCTCTCGTTGGTTCCCCGACTTCCCGTTCATCCTCAGGACAAATTGCAACTTGTACGAAACAGGAGGTTAAAGGTGCTGATTCTCCAAGTAGGGAGATGGTTAGTCAAGTGGCTGGAATGGCGAACCCGAGCACAAGGAGAGGAGAAATGAGGTGCGTTTTAGAAACCTTTCCCGATCTCACGGCATACCATCTTCTGGGTTTCCCATGCATGTTTTGATGTAGGAAGATGCCCTTGTACCTGGAGATTTGAGACCCATGGGGTGTGTACCCCGCGGTGTTACTTTAAAGTATCTGGGTTTGCTCACCCAACCTCACCAATCCTCTCAGCCCCAAGAGTGTCCAGCCTTCTGTCTCATCCAGCTGTGGGTCTAGATATGGTCAATCCAGGTTGCATCAGAGACCCTGCACGGATTTTGTAAGAATTTCTCTCTCTTTCACTGTCTTTGTTTTGTGGGTTTTTTAAAGTAATTTATGTTTAGAATGGGGCTTGGCTGCTTTTCCCTGCTGTGTTTATGCCGCTTTACACCCTCTTGATTCACTTGCAGAGAGATATCGATACATAGGTTTTCAGATTCTTACTAGTCAGATATATTCTTGTGCGGTGACTAGGGGGTGTTGAGTCCAGTTCACTGAGCAGGGAGTAGGCCTTGTCTATTACATATTTGGCTTATGGAGCGGTCTCTGAGCTAATTTCAAACCCTTGTTCTATGCATCACCCCACCTCACCTTTCCCGTTAAGCAGCCATAGTTTGTCTTCTAATGGTGTGACTCTGTTCTGTTTTGTAATTCAGTTCAAGTGTAGCGATTTTGAGATTCCCTCTATAAGCGATATCTTAGGATAAGTGTCTTTTTCTGTGTGACTTATTTCACTTAGAATCATCGTCGCTAAATCCACTCATCATGCTGCTAACTAGCCTTATGACATGGATTTCATGGCTGAGTGATATTCCATTGTGCCAAGTACCACCATTTCTTTATCTATTTTTCTCTTTCCTGGGATATTGAAGGTGTACCGAAATGGAGGTTCTTGGAAACAGAGCAGCCGTAAAGTTTGGGGTGCCTGTGTCTTGTTGATTTTTAGTTTTCCCGATTTATACGCCCACGAGTGGAAGTGCCCTATGCTCTCTAAGCTGTGTTTATTACTTGTTTCAGGACACACCGTACACTTCTCCAGAGTGTCTGTTAGCAATTTATATCCCGCCCATCAGCATAGCAAGGCTCCCATGTCTCCATGGACTGTCCTGCTTTTCTGGTTTTTACACATTTTTCAGCATGGCCCTTTTGACCGAGGGCAAGCGAGACTTCTTTGTAGCGCTGATTTGTCCTTCCGGCTTGCATGGTTGGCCAAAAAGGGCGTATGCGTTTTTTCGTGAATATATTCAGGAAAAAACGCATACGCCCTTTTTGGCCAAGGGCATCATTGTCAACGTTTTGCCGCTTTTCATGTGCTTTAAAGGCGAGTCGAATCTACCTCCTGAAATCTGTTTCCTGCAAATCTGCCTTGCTTTCAAATCCTCTTCGTTGCCTTCCCTCAATATATTTGTGGACGAGAGTTCTCACTTATAACTCTGCACGTTTGTGAATTGCAGTGCCCCTGAGCTCCATTTGTCTACTCGCTTTTTTGGGAGCTGGCCGCAAAAGCGCAGGATTGCTTCAGGCCCTATTTTGGTTCTGGGGGGCAGGCTGAGCCTGTGGTTCATTCTTCTTCCTGATGGGAAAATGGAGTGACCTGTGCCTGTCCCAACACCTAGGGCTAGTCTCTCGTTGGTTGCCCGTCTTCCCGTTCATCCTCTGGACAAATTGCAACCTGTACGAAACAGGAGGTTAAAGGTGCTGATTCTCCAAGTAGGGAGATGGTTAGTCAAGCGGCTGGAATGGCGAACCCGAGCACAAGGAGAGGAGAAATGAGGTGCGTTTTAGAAACCTTTCCCGATCTCACGGCATACCATCTTCTGGGTTTCCCATGCATGTTTTGATGTAGGAAGATGCCCTTGGACCTGGAGATTTGAGACCCATGGGGTGGGTACCCCGCGGTGTTACTTTAAAGTATCTGCGTTTGCTCACCCAACCTCACCAATCCTCTCAGCCCCAAGAGTGTCCAGCCTTCTGTCTCATCCAGCTGTGGGTCTAGATATGGTCAATCCAGGTTGCATCAGAGACCCTGAACGGATTTTGTAAGAATTTCTCTCTCTTTCACTGTCTTTGTTTTGTGGGTTTTTTAAAGTAATTTATGTTTAGAATGGGGCTTGGTTGCTTTTCCCTGCTGTGTTTATGCCTCTTTACACCCTCTTGATTCACTTGCAGAGAGATATCGATACATAGGTTTTCAGATTCTTACTAGTCAGATATATTCTTGTGCGTTGACTAGGGGGTGTTGAGTCCAGTTCACTGAGCAGTGAGTAGGCCTTGTCTATTACATATTTGGCTTATGGAGCGGTCTCTGAGCTAATTTCAAACCCTTGTTTTATGCATCACCCCACCTCACCTTTCCCGTTAAGCAGCCATAGTGTGTCTTCTAAAGGTGTGACTCTGTTCTGTTTTGTAATTCAGTTCAAGTGTAGCGATTTTGACATTCCCTTTATAACCGATATCTTAGGATAAGTGTCTTTTTCTGTGTGAGTTATTTCACTTAGAATCATCGTCGCTAAATCCACTCATCATGCTTCTAACTAGCCTTATGACATTGATTTCATGGCTGAGTGATATTCCATTGTGCCAAGTACCACCATTTCTTTATCCAATTTTCTCTTTCCTGTGATATTGAAGGTGTACCCAAGTGGAGGTTCTTGGAAACAGAGCAGCCGTAAAGTTTGGGGTGCCTGTGTCTTGTTGATTTTTAGTTTTCCTAATTTATACGCCCATGAGTGGAAGTGCCCTATGCTCTCTAAGCTGTGTTTATTACTTGTTTCAGGACACACCGTACACTTCTCCAGAGTGCCTGTTGGCAATTTACATCCCGCCCATCAGCGTAGCAAGGCTCCCATGTCTCCATGGCCTGTCCTGCTTTTCTGGTTTTTACGCTTTTTTCAGCATGGCCCTTTTGACCGAGGGCAAGCGTGACTTCTTTGTAGCGCTGATTTGCCCTTCCAGATTGCTTGGTTGGCCGAAAAGGGCGTATGCGTTTTTTCCTGATTATATTCAGGAAAAAACACATACGCCCTTTTTGGCCAAGGGCATCATTGTCAACGTTTTGCCGCTTTTCATGTGCTTTAAAGGCGAGTCGAATCTACCTCCTGAAATCTGTTTCCTGCAAATCTGCCTTGCTTTCAAATCCTCTTTGTTGCCTTCCCTCAATATATTTGTGGACGAGAGTTAACATTTATAACTCTGTACGTTTGTGAATTGCAGTGCCCCTGAGCTCCATTTGTCTACTCACTTTTTTGGGAGCTGGCCGCAAAAGCGCAGGATTGCTTCAGGCCCTATTTTGGTTCTGGGAGTCAGGCTGAGCCTGTGGTTCATTCTTCTTCCTGATGGGAAAATGGAGTGGCCTGTGCCTTTCCCAACACCTAGGGCTATTCTCTCGTTGGTTCCCCGTCTTCCCGTTCATCCTCAGGACAAATTGCAACTTGTACGAAACAGGAGGTTAAAGGTGCTGATTCTCCAAGTAGGGAGATGGTTAGTCAAGTGGCTGGAATGGCGAACCCGAGCACAAGGAGAGGAGAAATGAGGTGCATTTTAGAAACCTTTCCCGATCTCACGGCATACCATCTTCTGGGTTTCCCATGCATGTTTTGATGTAGGAAGATGCCCTTGTACCTGGAGATTTGAGACCCATGGGGTGGGTACCCCGCGGTGTTACTTTAAAGTATCTGCGTTTGCTCACCCAACCTCACCAATCCTCTTAGCCCCAAGAGTGTCCAGCCTTATGTCTCATCCAGCTGTGGGTCTAGATATGGTCAATCCAGGTTGCATCAGAGACCCTGAACGGATTTTGTAAGTATTTCTCTCTTTTTCACTGTCTTTGTTTTGTGGGTTTTTTAAAGTAATTTATGTTTAGAATGGGGCCTGGCTGCTTTTCCCTGCTGTGTTTATGCCGCTTTACACCCTCTTGATTCACTTGCAGAGAGATATCGATACATAGGTTTTCAGATTCTTACTAGTCAGATATATTCTTGTGCGGTGACTAGGGGGTGTTGAGTCCAGTTCACTGAGCAGGGAGTAGGCCTTGTCTATTACATATTTGGCTTATGGAGCGGTCTCTGAGCTAATTTCAAACCCTTGTTCTATGCATCACCCCACCTCACCTTTCCCGTTAAGCAGCCATAGTTTGTCTTCTAATGGTGTGACTCTGTTCTGTTTTGTAATTCAGTTCAAGTGTAGCGATTTTGAGATTCCCTCTATAAGCGATATCTTAGGATAAGTGTCTTTTTCTGTGTGACTTATTTCACTTAGAATCATCGTCGCTAAATCCACTCATCATGCTGCTAACTAGCCTTATGACATGGATTTCATGGCTGAGTGATATTCCATTGTGCCAAGTACCACCATTTCTTTATCTATTTTTCTCTTTCCTGGGATATTGAAGGTGTACCGAAATGGAGGTTCTTGGAAACAGAGCAGCCGTAAAGTTTGGGGTGCCTGTGTCTTGTTGATTTTTAGTTTTCCCGATTTATACGCCCACGAGTGGAAGTGCCCTATGCTCTCTAAGCTGTGTTTATTACTTGTTTCAGGACACACCGTACACTTCTCCAGAGTGTCTGTTAGCAATTTATATCCCGCCCATCAGCGTAGCAAGGCTCCCATGTCTCCATGGCCTGTCCTGCTTTTCTGGTTTTTACACATTTTTCAGCATGGCCCTTTTGACCGAGGGCAAGCGAGACTTCTTTGTAGCGCTGATTTGTCCTTCCGGCTTGCATGGTTGGCCAAAAAGGGCGTATGCGTTTTTTCGTGAATATATTCAGGAAAAAACGCATACGCCCTTTTTGGCCAAGGGCATCATTGTCAACGTTTTGCCGCTTTTCATGTGCTTTAAAGGCGAGTCGAATCTACCTCCTGAAATCTGTTTCCTGCAAATCTGCCTTGCTTTCAAATCCTCTTCGTTGCCTTCCCTCAATATATTTGTGGACGAGAGTTCTCACTTATAACTCTGCACGTTTGTGAATTGCAGTGCCCCTGAGCTCCATTTGTCTACTCGCTTTTTTGGGAGCTGGCCGCAAAAGCGCAGGATTGCTTCAGGCCCTATTTTGGTTCTGGGGGGCAGGCTGAGCCTGTGGTTCATTCTTCTTCCTGATGGGAAAATGGAGTGACCTGTGCCTGTCCCAACACCTAGGGCTAGTCTCTCGTTGGTTGCCCGTCTTCCCGTTCATCCTCTGGACAAATTGCAACCTGTACGAAACAGGAGGTTAAAGGTGCTGATTCTCCAAGTAGGGAGATGGTTAGTCAAGCGGCTGGAATGGCGAACCCGAGCACAAGGAGAGGAGAAATGAGGTGCGTTTTAGAAACCTTTCCCGATCTCACGGCATACCATCTTCTGGGTTTCCCATGCATGTTTTGATGTAGGAAGATGCCCTTGGACCTGGAGATTTGAGACCCATGGGGTGGGTACCCCGCGGTGTTACTTTAAAGTATCTGCGTTTGCTCACCCAACCTCACCAATCCTCTCAGCCCCAAGAGTGTCCAGCCTTCTGTCTCATCCAGCTGTGGGTCTAGATATGGTCAATCCAGGTTGCATCAGAGACCCTGAACGGATTTTGTAAGAATTTCTCTCTCTTTCACTGTCTTTGTTTTGTGGGTTTTTTAAAGTAATTTATGTTTAGAATGGGGCTTGGTTGCTTTTCCCTGCTGTGTTTATGCCTCTTTACACCCTCTTGATTCACTTGCAGAGAGATATCGATACATAGGTTTTCAGATTCTTACTAGTCAGATATATTCTTGTGCGTTGACTAGGGGGTGTTGAGTCCAGTTCACTGAGCAGTGAGTAGGCCTTGTCTATTACATATTTGGCTTATGGAGCGGTCTCTGAGCTAATTTCAAACCCTTGTTTTATGCATCACCCCACCTCACCTTTCCCGTTAAGCAGCCATAGTGTGTCTTCTAAAGGTGTGACTCTGTTCTGTTTTGTAATTCAGTTCAAGTGTAGCGATTTTGACATTCCCTTTATAACCGATATCTTAGGATAAGTGTCTTTTTCTGTGTGAGTTATTTCACTTAGAATCATCGTCGCTAAATCCACTCATCATGCTTCTAACTAGCCTTATGACATTGATTTCATGGCTGAGTGATATTCCATTGTGCCAAGTACCACCATTTCTTTATCCATTTTTCTCTTTCCTGTGATATTGAAGGTGTACCCAAGTGGAGGTTCTTGGAAACAGAGCAGCCGTAAAGTTTGGGGTGCCTGTGTCTTGTTGATTTTTAGTTTTCCTAATTTATACGCCCATGAGTGGAAGTGCCCTATGCTCTCTAAGCTGTGTTTATTACTTGTTTCAGGACACACCGTACACTTCTCCAGAGTGCCTGTTGGCAATTTACATCCCGCCCATCAGCGTAGCAAGGCTCCCATGTCTCCATGGCCTGTCCTGCTTTTCTGGTTTTTACGCTTTTTTCAGCATGGCCCTTTTGACCGAGGGCAAGCGAGACATCTTTGTAGCGCTGATTTGCCCTTCCAGATTGCTTGGTTGGCCGAAAAGGGCGTATGCGTTTTTTCCTGATTATATTCAGGAAAAAACACATACGCCCTTTTTGGCCAAGGGCATCATTGTCAACGTTTTGCCGCTTTTCATGTGCTTTAAAGGCGAGTCGAATCTACCTCCTGAAATCTGTTTCCTGCAAATCTGTCTTGCTTTCAAATCCTCTTTGTTGCCTTCCCTCAATATATTTGTGGACGAGAGTTAACATTTATAACTCTGTACGTTTGTGAATTGCAGTGCCCCTGAGCTCCATTTGTCTACTCGCTTTTTTGGGAGCTGGCCGCAAAAGCGCAGGATTGCTTCAGGCCCTAATTTGGTTCTGGGAGGCAGGCTGAGCCTGTGGTTCATTCTTCTTCCTGATGGGAAAATGGAGTGGCCTGTGCCTGTCCCAACACCTAGGGCTATTCTCTCGTTGGTTCCCCGTCTTCCCGTTCATCCTCAGGACAAATTGCAACTTGTACGAAACAGGAGGTTAAAGGTGCTGATTCTCCAAGTAGGGAGATGGTTAGTCAAGTGGCTGGAATGGCGAACCCGAGCACAAGGAGAGGAGAAATGAGGTGCATTTTAGAAACCTTTCCCGATCTCACGGCATACCATCTTCTGGGTTTCCCATGCATGTTTTGATGTAGGAAGATGCCCTTGTACCTGGAGATTTGAGACCCATGGGGTGGGTACCCCGCGGTGTTACTTTAAAGTATCTGCGTTTGCTCACCCAACCTCACCAATCCTCTTAGCCCCAAGAGTGTCCAGCCTTATGTTTCATCCAGCTGTGGGTCTAGATATGGTCAATCCAGGTTGCATCAGAGACCCTGAACGGATTTTGTAAGTATTTCTCTCTTTTTCACTGTCTTTGTTTTGTGGGTTTTTTAAAGTAATTTATGTTTAGAATGGGGCTTGGCTGCTTTTCCCTGCTGTGTTTATGCCGCTTTACACCCTCTTGATTCTCTTGCAGAGAGATATCGATACATAGGTTTTCAGATTCTTACTAGTCAGATATATTCTAGTGCGGTGACTAGGGGGTGTTGAGTCCAGTTCACTGAGCAGGGAGTAGGCCTTGTCTATTACATATTTGGCTTATGGAGCATTGTCTGAGCTAATTTCAAACCCTTGTTCTATGCATCACCCAATCTCACCTTTCCCGTTAAGCAGCCATAGTGTGTCTTCTAATGCTGTGACTCTGTTCTGTTTTGTAATTCAGTTCAAGTGTAGCGATTTTGACATTCCCTCTATAAGCGATACCTTAGGATAAGTGGCTTTTTCTGTGTGACTTATTTCACTTAGAATCATCGTCGCTAAATCCACTCATCATGCTGCTAAACAGCCTTATGACATTGATTTCATGGCTGAGTGATATTCCATTGTGCCAAGTACCACCATTTCTTTATCCATTTTTCTCTTTCCTGTGATATTGAAGGTGTATTGAAGTGGAGGTTCTTGGAAACAGAGCAGCCGTAAAGTTTGGGGTGCCTGTGTCTTGTTGATTTTTAGTTTTCCCGATTTATACGCCCATGAGTGGAAATGCCCTATGCTCTCTAAGCTGTGTTTATTACTTGTTTCAGGACACACCGTACACTTCTCCAGAGTGCCTTTTGGCAATTTACATCCCGCCCATCAGCGTAGCAAGGCTCCCATGTCTCCATGGCCTGTCCTGCTTTTCTGGTTTTTACGCTTTTTTCAGCATGGCCCTTTTGACCGAGGGCAAGCGAGACATCTTTGTAGCGCTGATTTGCCCTTCCAGATTGCTTGGTTGGCCGAAAAGGGCGTATGCGTTTTTTCCTGATTATATTCAGGAAAAAACGCATACGCCCTTTTTGGCCAAGGGCATCATTGTCAACGTTTTGCCGCTTTTCATGTGCTTTAAAGGCGAGTCGAATCTACCTCCTGAAATCTGTTTCCTGCAAATCTGTCTTGCTTTCAAATCCTCTTTGTTGCCTTCCCTCAATATATTTGTGGACGAGAGTTAACATTTATAACTCTGTACGTTTGTGAATTGCAGTGCCCCTGAGCTCCATTTGTCTACTCGCTTTTTTGGGAGCTGGCCGCAAAAGCGCAGGATTGCTTCAGGCCCTAATTTGGTTCTGGGAGGCAGGCTGAGCCTGTGGTTCATTCTTCTTCCTGATGGGAAAATGGAGTGGCCTGTGCCTGTCCCAACACCTAGGGCTATTCTCTCGTTGGTTCCCCGTCTTCCCGTTCATCCTCAGGACAAATTGCAACTTGTACGAAACAGGAGGTTAAAGGTGCTGATTCTCCAAGTAGGGAGATGGTTAGTCAAGTGGCTGGAATGGCGAACCCGAGCACAAGGAGAGGAGAAATGAGGTGCATTTTAGAAACCTTTCCCGATCTCACGGCATACCATCTTCTGGGTTTCCCATGCATGTTTTGATGTAGGAAGATGCCCTTGTACCTGGAGATTTGAGACCCATGGGGTGGGTACCCCGCGGTGTTACTTTAAAGTATCTGCGTTTGCTCACCCAACCTCACCAATCCTCTTAGCCCCAAGAGTGTCCAGCCTTATGTTTCATCCAGCTGTGGGTCTAGATATGGTCAATCCAGGTTGCATCAGAGACCCTGAACGGATTTTGTAAGTATTTCTCTCTTTTTCACTGTCTTTGTTTTGTGGGTTTTTTAAAGTAATTTATGTTTAGAATGGGGCTTGGCTGCTTTTCCCTGCTGTGTTTATGCCGCTTTACACCCTCTTGATTCTCTTGCAGAGAGATATCGATACATAGGTTTTCAGATTCTTACTAGTCAGATATATTCTAGTGCGGTGACTAGGGGGTGTTGAGTCCAGTTCACTGAGCAGGGAGTAGGCCTTGTCTATTACATATTTGGCTTATGGAGCATTGTCTGAGCTAATTTCAAACCCTTGTTCTATGCATCACCCAATCTCACCTTTCCCGTTAAGCAGCCATAGTGTGTCTTCTAATGGTGTGACTCTGTTCTGTTTTGTAATTCAGTTCAAGTGTAGCGATTTTGACATTCCCTCTATAAGCGATACCTTAGGATAAGTGGCTTTTTCTGTGTGACTTATTTCACTTAGAATCATCGTCGCTAAATCCACTCATCATGCTGCTAAACAGCCTTATGACATTGATTTCATGGCTGAGTGATATTCCATTGTGCCAAGTACCACCATTTCTTTATCCATTTTTCTCTTTCCTGTGATATTGAAGGTGTATTGAAGTGGAGGTTCTTGGAAACAGAGCAGCCGTAAAGTTTGGGGTGCCTGTGTCTTGTTGATTTTTAGTTTTCCCGATTTATACGCCCATGAGTGGAAATGCCCTATGCTCTCTAAGCTGTGTTTATTACTTGTTTCAGGACACACCGTACACTTCTCCACAGTGTCTGTTAGCAATTTATATCCCGCCCATCAGCGTAGCAAGGCTCCCATGTCTCCATGGCCTGTCCTGCTTTTCTGGTTTTTACACATTTTTCAGCATGGCCCTTTTGACCGAGGGCAAGCGAGACTTCTTTGTAGCGCTGATTTGTCCTTCCGGCTTGCATGGTTGGCCAAAAAGGGCGTATGCGTTTTTTCGTGAATATATTCAGGAAAAAACGCATACGCCCTTTTTGGCCAAGGGCATCATTGTCAACGTTTTGCCGCTTTTCATGTGCTTTAAAGGCGAGTCGAATCTACCTCCTGAAATCTGTTTCCTGCAAATCTGCCATGCTTTCAAATCCTCTTCGTTGCCTGCCCTCAATATATTTGTGGACGAGAGTTCTCATTTATAACTCTGCACGTTTGTGAATTGCAGTGTCCCTGAGCTCCATTTGTCTCCTCGCTTTTTTGGGAGCTGGCCGCAAAAGCGCAGGATTGCTTCAGGCCCTATTTTGGTTCTGGGGGGCAGGCTGAGCCTGTGGTTCATTCTTCTTCCTGATGGGAAAATGGAGTGACCTGTGCCTGTCCCAACACCTAGGGCTAGTCTCTCGTTGGTTGCCCGTCTTCCCGTTCATCCTCTGGACAAATTGCAACCTGTACGAAACAGGAGGTTAAAGGTGCTGATTCTCCAAGTAGGGAGATGGTTAGTCAAGCGGCTGGAATGGCGAACCCGAGCACAAGGAGAGGAGAAATGAGGTGCGTTTTAGAAACCTTTCCCGATCTCACGGCATACCATCTTCTGGGTTTCCCATGCATGTTTTGATGTAGGAAGATGCCCTTGGACCTGGAGATTTGAGACCCATGGGGTGGGTACCCCGCGGTGTTACTTTAAAGTATCTGCGTTTGCTCACCCAACCTCACCAATCCTCTCAGCCCCAAGAGTGTCCAGCCTTATGTCTCATCCAGCTGTGGGTCTAGATATGGTCAATCCAGGTTGCATCAGATACCCTGAACGGATTTTGTAAGAATTTCTCTCTCTTTCACTGTCTTTGTTTTGTGGGTTTTTTAAAGTAATTTATGTTTAGAATGGGGCTTGGCTGCTTTTCCCTGCTGTGTTTATGCCTCTTTACACCCTCTTGATTCACTTGCAGAGAGATATCGATACATAGGTTTTCAGATTCTTACTAGTCAGATATATTCTTGTGTGGTGACTAGGGGGTGTTGAGTCCAGTTCACTGAGCAGGGAGTAGGCCTTGTCTATTACATATTTGGCTTATGGAGCGGTCTCTGAGCTAATTTCAAACCCTTGTTTTATGCATCACCCCACCTCCCCTTTCCCGTTTATCAGCCATAGTGTGTCTTCTAAAGGTGTGACTCTGTTCTGTTTTGTAATTCAGTTCAAGTGTAGCGATTCTGACATTCCCTCTCTAAGCGATATCTTAGGATAAGTGTCCCTTTCTTTGTGACTTATTTCACTTAGAATCCTCTTACCTAAATCCACTCATCATGCTGCTAACTAGCCTTATGACATTGATTTCATGGCTGAGTGATATTCCATTGTGCCAAGTCCCACCATTTCTTTATCCATTTTTCTCTTTCCTGGGATATTGAAGGTGTACCGAAGTGGAGGTTCTTGGAAACAGAGCAGCCCTAAAGTTTGGGGTGCCTGTGCCTTGTTGATTTTTGGTTTTCCCGATTTATACGCCTATGAGTGGAAGAGCCCTATGCTCTCTAAGCTGTGTTTATTACTTGTTTCAGGACACACCGTACACTTCTCCAGAGTGCCTGTTGGCAGTTTACATCCCGCCCATCAGCATAGCAAGGCTCCCATGTCTCCATGGCCTGTCCTGCTTTTCTTGTTTTTACCCTTTTTTCCGCTTTGCACTTTTGACCGAGGGCAAGCGAGACTTCTTTGTAGCGCTGATTTGCCCTTCCGGCTTGCTTGGTTGGCCAAAAAGGGCGTATGCGTTTTTTCCTGAATATATTCAGGATTAAACGCATACGCCCTTTTTGGCCAAGGGCATCATTGTCAACGTTTTGCCGCTTTTCATGTGCTTTAAAGGCGAGTCGAATCTACCTCCTGAAATCTGTTTCCTGCAAATCTGCCTTGCTTTCAAATCCTCTTCGTTGCCTTCCCTCAATATATTTGTGGACGAGAGTTCTCATTTATAACTCTGCACGTTTGTGAGTTGCAGTGCCCCTGATCTCCATTTGTCTACTCGCTTTTTTGGGAGCTGGCCGCAAATGCGCAGGATTGCTTCAGGCCTTATATTGGTTCTGGGAGGCAGGCTGAGCCTGTGGTTCATTCTTCTTCCTGATGGGAAAATGGAGTGACCTGTGCCTGGCCCAACACCTAGGGCTAGTCTCTCGTTGGTTCCCCGTCTTCCCGTTCATCCCCAGGACAAATTGCAACCTGTACGAAACAGGAGGTTAAAGGTGCTGATTCTCCAAGTAGGGAGATAGTTCGTCAAGCGGCTGGAATGGCGAACCTGAGCACAAGGAGAGGAGAAATGAGGTGTGTTTTAGAAACCTTTCTCAATCTCACGGCATACCATCTTCTGGGTTTCCCATGCATGTTTTGATGTAGGAAGATGCCCTTGTACCTGGAATTTTGAGACCCATGGGGTGGTACCCCGCGGTGTTACTTTAAAGTATCTGCGTTTGCTCACCCAACCTCACCAATCCTCTCAGCCCCAAGAGTGTCCAGCCTTATGTCTCATCCAGCTGTGGGTCTAGATATGGTCAATCCAGGTTGCATCAGAGACCCTGAACGGATTTTGTAAGAATTTCTCTCTCTTTCACTGTCTTTGTTTTGTGGGTTTTTTAAAGTAATTTATGTTTAGAATGGGGCTTGGCTGCTTTTCCCTGCTGTGTTTATGCCGCTTTACACCCTCTTGATTCACTTGCAGAGAGATATCGATACATAGGTTTTCAGATTCCTACTAGTCAGTTATATTCTTGTGCGGTGACTAGGGGGTGTTGAGTCCAGTTCACTGAGCAGGGAGTAGGCCTTGTCTATTACATATTTGGCTTATGGAGCGGTCTCTGAGCTAATTTCAAACCCTTGTTTTATGCATCACCCCACCTCACCTTTCCCGTTTAGCAGCCATAGTGTGTCTTCTAAAGGTGTGACTCTGTTCTGTTTTGTAATTCAGTTCAAGTGTAGCGATTTTGACATTCCCTCTCTAAGCGATATCTTAGGATAAGTGTCCCTTTCTTTGTGACTTATTTCACTTACAATCCTCGTACCTAAATCCACTCATCATGCTGCTAACTAGCCTTATGACGTTGATTTCATGGCTGAGTGATATTCCATTGTGCCAAGTCCCACCATTTCTTTATCCATTTTTCTCTTTCCTGGGATATTGAAGGTGTACTGAAGTGGAGGTTCTTGGAAACAGAGCAGCCGTAAAGTTTGGGGTGCCTGTGCCTTGTTGATTTTTGGTTTTCCCGATTTATACGCCTATGAGTGGAAGAGCCCTATGCTCTCTAAGCTGTGTTTATTACTTGTTTCAGGACATACCGTACACTTCTCCAGAGTGCCTCTTGGCAATTTACATCCCGCGCATCAGCGTAGCAAGGCTCCCATGTCTCCATGGCCTGTCCTGCTTTTCTGGTTTTTACACTTTGTTCAGCATGGCCCTTTTGACCGAGGGCAAGCGAGACTTCTTTGTAGCGCTGATTTGCCCTTCCGGCTTGCTTGGTTGGCCAAAAAGGGCGTATGCGTTTTTTACTGAATATATTCAGGAAAAAACGCATACGCCCTTTTTGGCCAAGGGCATCATTGTCAACGTTTTGCCGCTTTTCATGTGCTTTAAAGGCGAGTCGAATCTACCTCCTGAAATCTGTTTCCTGCAAATCTGCCTTGCTTTCAAATCCTCTTCGTTGCCTTCCCTCAATATATTTGTGGACGAGAGTTCTCATTTATAATTCTGCACGTTTGTGAATTGCCGTGCCCCTGAGCTCCATTTGTCTACTCGCTTTTTTGGGAGCTGGCCGCAAAAGCGCAGGATTGCTTCAGGCCCTATTTTGGTTCTGGGGGGCAGGCTGAGCCTGTGGTTCATTCTTCTTCCTGATGGGAAAATGGAGTGACCTGTGCCTGTCCCAACACCTAGGGCTAGTCTCTCGTTGGTTGCCCGTCTTCCCGTTCATCCTCTGGACAAATTGCAACCTGTACGAAACAGGAGGTTAAAGGTGCTGATTCTCCAAGTAGGGAGATGGTTAGTCAAGCGGCTGGAATGGCGAACCCGAGCACAAGGAGAGGAGAAATGAGGTGCGTTTTAGAAACCTTTCCCGATCTCACGGCATACCATCTTCTGGGTTTCCCATGCATGTTTTGATGTAGGAAGATGCCCTTGGACCTGGAGATTTGAGACCCATGGGGTGGGTACCCCGCGGTGTTACTTTAAAGTATCTGCGTTTGCTCACCCAACCTCACCAATCCTCTCAGCCCCAAGAGTGTCCAGCCTTATGTCTCATCCAGCTGTGGGTCTAGATATGGTCAATCCAGGTTGCATCAGATACCCTGAACGGATTTTGTAAGAATTTCTCTCTCTTTCACTGTCTTTGTTTTGTGGGTTTTTTAAAGTAATTTATGTTTAGAATGGGGCTTGGCTGCTTTTCCCTGCTGTGTTTATGCCTCTTTACACCCTCTTGATTCACTTGCAGAGAGATATCGATACATAGGTTTTCAGATTCTTACTAGTCAGATATATTCTTGTGTGGTGACTAGGGGGTGTTGAGTCCAGTTCACTGAGCAGGGAGTAGGCCTTGTCTATTACATATTTGGCTTATGGAGCGGTCTCTGAGCTAATTTCAAACCCTTGTTTTATGCATCACCCCACCTCCCCTTTCCCGTTTATCAGCCATAGTGTGTCTTCTAAAGGTGTGACTCTGTTCTGTTTTGTAATTCAGTTCAAGTGTAGCGATTCTGACATTCCCTCTCTAAGCGATATCTTAGGATAAGTGTCCCTTTCTTTGTGACTTATTTCACTTAGAATCCTCTTACCTAAATCCACTCATCATGCTGCTAACTAGCCTTATGACATTGATTTCATGGCTGAGTGATATTCCATTGTGCCAAGTCCCACCATTTCTTTATCCATTTTTCTCTTTCCTGGGATATTGAAGGTGTACCGAAGTGGAGGTTCTTGGAAACAGAGCAGCCCTAAAGTTTGGGGTGCCTGTGCCTTGTTGATTTTTGGTTTTCCCGATTTATACGCCTATGAGTGGAAGAGCCCTATGCTCTCTAAGCTGTGTTTATTACTTGTTTCAGGACACACCGTACACTTCTCCAGAGTGCCTGTTGGCAGTTTACATCCCGCCCATCAGCATAGCAAGGCTCCCATGTCTCCATGGCCTGTCCTGCTTTTCTTGTTTTTACCCTTTTTTCCGCTTTGCACTTTTGACCGAGGGCAAGCGAGACTTCTTTGTAGCGCTGATTTGCCCTTCCGGCTTGCTTGGTTGGCCAAAAAGGGCGTATGCGTTTTTTCCTGAATATATTCAGGATTAAACGCATACGCCCTTTTTGGCCAAGGGCATCATTGTCAACGTTTTGCCGCTTTTCATGTGCTTTAAAGGCGAGTCGAATCTACCTCCTGAAATCTGTTTCCTGCAAATCTGCCTTGCTTTCAAATCCTCTTCGTTGCCTTCCCTCAATATATTTGTGGACGAGAGTTCTCATTTATAACTCTGCACGTTTGTGAGTTGCAGTGCCCCTGATCTCCATTTGTCTACTCGCTTTTTTGGGAGCTGGCCGCAAATGCGCAGGATTGCTTCAGGCCTTATATTGGTTCTGGGAGGCAGGCTGAGCCTGTGGTTCATTCTTCTTCCTGATGGGAAAATGGAGTGACCTGTGCCTGGCCCAACACCTAGGGCTAGTCTCTCGTTGGTTCCCCGTCTTCCCGTTCATCCCCAGGACAAATTGCAACCTGTACGAAACAGGAGGTTAAAGGTGCTGATTCTCCAAGTAGGGAGATAGTTCGTCAAGCGGCTGGAATGGCGAACCTGAGCACAAGGAGAGGAGAAATGAGGTGTGTTTTAGAAACCTTTCTCAATCTCACGGCATACCATCTTCTGGGTTTCCCATGCATGTTTTGATGTAGGAAGATGCCCTTGTACCTGGAATTTTGAGACCCATGGGGTGGTACCCCGCGGTGTTACTTTAAAGTATCTGCGTTTGCTCACCCAACCTCACCAATCCTCTCAGCCCCAAGAGTGTCCAGCCTTATGTCTCATCCAGCTGTGGGTCTAGATATGGTCAATCCAGGTTGCATCAGAGACCCTGAACGGATTTTGTAAGAATTTCTCTCTCTTTCACTGTCTTTGTTTTGTGGGTTTTTTAAAGTAATTTATGTTTAGAATGGGGCTTGGCTGCTTTTCCCTGCTGTGTTTATGCCGCTTTACACCCTCTTGATTCACTTGCAGAGAGATATCGATACATAGGTTTTCAGATTCCTACTAGTCAGTTATATTCTTGTGCGGTGACTAGGGGGTGTTGAGTCCAGTTCACTGAGCAGGGAGTAGGCCTTGTCTATTACATATTTGGCTTATGGAGCGGTCTCTGAGCTAATTTCAAACCCTTGTTTTATGCATCACCCCACCTCACCTTTCCCGTTTAGCAGCCATAGTGTGTCTTCTAAAGGTGTGACTCTGTTCTGTTTTGTAATTCAGTTCAAGTGTAGCGATTTTGACATTCCCTCTCTAAGCGATATCTTAGGATAAGTGTCCCTTTCTTTGTGACTTATTTCACTTACAATCCTCGTACCTAAATCCACTCATCATGCTGCTAACTAGCCTTATGACGTTGATTTCATGGCTGAGTGATATTCCATTGTGCCAAGTCCCACCATTTCTTTATCCATTTTTCTCTTTCCTGGGATATTGAAGGTGTACTGAAGTGGAGGTTCTTGGAAACAGAGCAGCCGTAAAGTTTGGGGTGCCTGTGCCTTGTTGATTTTTGGTTTTCCCGATTTATACGCCTATGAGTGGAAGAGCCCTATGCTCTCTAAGCTGTGTTTATTACTTGTTTCAGGACATACCGTACACTTCTCCAGAGTGCCTCTTGGCAATTTACATCCCGCGCATCAGCGTAGCAAGGCTCCCATGTCTCCATGGCCTGTCCTGCTTTTCTGGTTTTTACACTTTGTTCAGCATGGCCCTTTTGACCGAGGGCAAGCGAGACTTCTTTGTAGCGCTGATTTGCCCTTCCGGCTTGCTTGGTTGGCCAAAAAGGGCGTATGCGTTTTTTACTGAATATATTCAGGAAAAAACGCATACGCCCTTTTTGGCCAAGGGCATCATTGTCAACGTTTTGCCGCTTTTCATGTGCTTTAAAGGCGAGTCGAATCTACCTCCTGAAATCTGTTTCCTGCAAATCTGCCTTGCTTTCAAATCCTCTTCGTTGCCTTCCCTCAATATATTTGTGGACGAGAGTTCTCATTTATAATTCTGCACGTTTGTGAATTGCCGTGCCCCTGAGCTCCATTTGTCTACTCGCTTTTTTGGGAGCTGGCCGCAAAAGCGCAGGATTGCTTCAGGCCCTATTTTGGATCTGGGGTCAGGCTGAGCCTGTGGTTCATTCTTCTTCCTGATGGGAAAACGGAGTGACCTGTGCCTGTCCCAACACCTAGGGCTAGTCTCTCGTTGGTTCCCCGTCTTCCCGTTCATCCCCAGGACAAATTGCAACCTGTACGAAACAGAAGGTTAAAGGTGCTGATTCCCCAAGTAGGGAGATGGTTAGTCAAGCGGCTGGAATGCCGAACCCGAGCACAAGGAGAGGAGAAATGAGGTGCGTTTTAGAAACCTTTCCCGATCTCACGGCGTACCCTCTTCTGGGTTTCCCATGCATGTTTTGATGTAGGAAGATGCCCTTGTACCTGGAGATTTGAGACCCATGGGGTGGTACCCCGCGGTGTTACTTTAAAGTATCTGCGTTTGCTCACCCAACCTCACCAATCCTCTCAGCCCCAAGAGTGTCCAGCCTTATGTCTCATCCAGCTGTGGGTCTAGATGTGGTCAATCCACGTTGCGTCAGAGACCCTGAACGGATTTTGTAAGAATTTCTCTCTCTTTCACTGTCTTTGTTTTGTGGGTTTTTTAAAGTAATTTATGTTTAGAATGGGGCTTGGCTGCTTTTCCCTGCTGTGTTTATGCCGCTTTACACCCTCTTGATTCACTTGCAGAGAGATATCGATACATAGGTTTTCAGATTCCTACTAGTCAGTTATATTCTTGTGCGGTGACTAGGGGGTGTTGAGTCCAGTTCACTGAGCAGGGAGTAGGCCTTGTCTATTACATATTTGGCTTATGGAGCGGTCTCTGAGCTAATTTCAAACCCTTGTTTTATGCATCACCCCACCTCACCTTTCCCGTTTAGCAGCCATAGTGTGTCTTCTAAAGGTGTGACTCTGTTCTGTTTTGTAATTCAGTTCAAGTGTAGCGATTTTGACATTCCCTCTCTAAGCGATATCTTAGGATAAGTGTCCCTTTCTTTGTGACTTATTTCACTTACAATCCTCGTACCTAAATCCACTCATCATGCTGCTAACTAGCCTTATGACGTTGATTTCATGGCTGAGTGATATTCCATTGTGCCAAGTCCCACCATTTCTTTATCCATTTTTCTCTTTCCTGGGATATTGAAGGTGTACTGAAGTGGAGGTTCTTGGAAACAGAGCAGCCGTAAAGTTTGGGGTGCCTGTGCCTTGTTGATTTTTGGTTTTCCCGATTTATACGCCTATGAGTGGAAGAGCCCTATGCTCTCTAAGCTGTGTTTATTACTTGTTTCAGGACATACCGTACACTTCTCCAGAGTGCCTCTTGGCAATTTACATCCCGCGCATCAGCGTAGCAAGGCTCCCATGTCTCCATGGCCTGTCCTGCTTTTCTGGTTTTTACACTTTGTTCAGCATGGCCCTTTTGACCGAGGGCAAGCGAGACTTCTTTGTAGCGCTGATTTGCCCTTCCGGCTTGCTTGGTTGGCCAAAAAGGGCGTATGCGTTTTTTACTGAATATATTCAGGAAAAAACGCATACGCCCTTTTTGGCCAAGGGCATCATTGTCAACGTTTTGCCGCTTTTCATGTGCTTTAAAGGCGAGTCGAATCTACCTCCTGAAATCTGTTTCCTGCAAATCTGCCTTGCTTTCAAATCCTCTTCGTTGCCTTCCCTCAATATATTTGTGGACGAGAGTTCTCATTTATAATTCTGCACGTTTGTGAATTGCCGTGCCCCTGAGCTCCATTTGTCTACTCGCTTTTTTGGGAGCTGGCCGCAAAAGCGCAGGATTGCTTCAGGCCCTATTTTGGATCTGGGGTCAGGCTGAGCCTGTGGTTCATTCTTCTTCCTGATGGGAAAACGGAGTGACCTGTGCCTGTCCCAACACCTAGGGCTAGTCTCTCGTTGGTTCCCCGTCTTCCCGTTCATCCCCAGGACAAATTGCAACCTGTACGAAACAGAAGGTTAAAGGTGCTGATTCCCCAAGTAGGGAGATGGTTAGTCAAGCGGCTGGAATGCCGAACCCGAGCACAAGGAGAGGAGAAATGAGGTGCGTTTTAGAAACCTTTCCCGATCTCACGGCGTACCCTCTTCTGGGTTTCCCATGCATGTTTTGATGTAGGAAGATGCCCTTGTACCTGGAGATTTGAGACCCATGGGGTGGTACCCCGCGGTGTTACTTTAAAGTATCTGCGTTTCCTCACCCAACCTCACCAATCCTCTCAGCCCCAAGAGTGTCCAGCCTTATGTCTCATCCAGCTGTGGGTCTAGATGTGGTCAATCCACGTTGCGTCAGAGACCCTGAACGGATTTTGTAAGAATTTCTCTCTCTTTCACTGTCTTTGTTTTGTGGGTTTTTTAAAGTAATTTATGTTTAGAATGGGGCTTGGCTGCTTTTCCCTGCTGTGTTTATGCCGCTTTACACCCTCTTGATTCACTTGCAGAGAGATATCGATACATAGGTTTTCAGATTCTTACTAGTCAGATATATTCTTGTGCGGTGACTATGGGGTGTTGAGTCCAGTTCACTGAGCAGGGAGTAGGCCTTGTGTATTACATATTTGGCTTATGGAACGGTGTCTGAGCTAATTTCAAACCCTTGTTTTATGCATCACCCCACCTCACCTTTCCCGTTAAGCAGCCATAGTGTGTCTTCTAAAGGTGTGACTCTGTTCTGTTTTGTAATTCAGTTCAAGTGTAGCGATTTTGACATTCCCTCTATAAGCGATATGTTAGGATAAGTGTCTTTTTCTGTGTGCCTTATTTCACTTAGAATCATCGTACCTAAATCCACTCATCATGCTGCTAACTAGCCTTATGACATTGATTTCATGGCTGAGTGATATTCCATTGTGCCACGTACCACCATTTCTTTATCCATTTTTCTCTTTCTGGGATATTGAAGGTGTACCGAAGTGGAGGTTCTTGGAAACAGAGCAGCCGTAAAGGTTGGGGTGCCTGTGTCTTGTTGATTTTTAGTATTCCCAATTTATACGCCAATGAGTGGAAGTGCCCTATGCTCCCTAAGCTGTGTTTATTACTTGTTTCAGGACACACCGTACACTTCTCCAGAGTGCCTGTTGGCAATTTACATCCCGCCCATCAGCGTAGCAAGGCTCCCATGTCTCCATGGCCTGTCCTGCTTTTCTGGTTTTTACACTTTTTTCAGCATGGCCCTTTTGACCGAGGGCAAGCGAGACTTCTTTGTAGCGCTGATTTGCCCTTCCGGCTTGCTTGGTTGGCCAAAAAGGGCGTATGCGTTTTTTCCTGAATATATTCAGGAAAAAACGCATACGCCCTTTTTGGCCAAGGGCATCATTGTCAACGTTTTGCCGCTTTTCATGTGCTTTAAAGGCGAGTCGAATCTACCTCCTGAAATCTGTTTCCTGCAAATCTGCCTTGCTTTCAAATCCTCTTCGTTTCCTTCCCTCAATATATTTGTGGACGAGACTTCTCATTTATAACTCTGCACGTTTGTGAATTGCAGTGCCCCTGAGCTCCATTTGTCTCCTCGCTTTTTTGTGAGCTGGCCGCAAAAGCACAGGATTGCTTCAGGCCCTATTTTGGTTCTGGGGGGCAGGCTGAGCCTGTGGTTCATTCTTCTTCCTGATGGGAAAATGGAGTGACCTGTGCCTGTCCCAACACCTAGGGCTAGTCTCTCGTTGGTTCCCCGTCTTCCCGTTCATCCTCAGGACAAATTGCAACCTGTACGAAACAGGAGGTTAAAGGTGCTGATTCTCCAAGTAGGGAGATGTTTAGTCAAGCGGCTGGAATGGCCAACCCGAGCACAAGGAGAGGAGAAATGAAGTGCGTTTTAGAAGCCTTTCCCGATCTCACGGCATACCATCTTCTGGGTTTCCCATGCATGTTTTGATGTAGGAAGATGCCCTTGTACCTGGAGATTTGAGACCCATGTGGTGGGTACCCCGCGGTATTACTTTAAAGTATCTGCGTTTGCTCACCCAACCTCACCAATCCTCTCAGCCCCAAGAGTGTCCAGCCTTATGTCTCATCCAGCTGTGGGTCTAGATGTGGTCAATCCACGTTGCGTCAGAGACCCTGAACGGATTTTGTAAGAATTTCTCTCTCTTTCACTGTCTTTGTTTTGTGGGTTTTATAAAGTAATTTATGTTTAGAATGGGGCTTGGCTGCTTTTCCCTGCTGTGTTTATGCCGCTTTACACCCTCTTGATTCACTTGCAGAGAGATATCGATACATAGGTTTTCAGATTCCTAATAGTCAGTTATATTCTTGTGCGGTGACTAGGGGGTGTTGAGTCCAGTTCACTGAGCAGGGAGTAGGCCTTGTCTATTACATATTTGGCTTATGGAGCGGTCTCTGAGCTAATTTCAAACCCTTGTTTTATGCATCACCCCACCTCACCTTTCCCGTTTAGCAGCCATAGTGTGTCTTCTAAAGGTGTGACTCTGTTCTGTTTTGTAATTCAGTTCAAGTGTAGCGATTTTGACATTCCCTCTCTAAGCGATATCTTAGGATAAGTGTCCCTTTCTTTGTGACTTATTTCACTTACAATCCTCGTACCTAAATCCACTCATCATGCTGCTAACTAGCCTTATGACGTTGATTTCATGGCTGAGTGATATTCCATTGTGCCAAGTCCCACCATTTCTTTATCCATTTTTCTCTTTCCTGGGATATTGAAGGTGTACTGAAGTGGAGGTTCTTGGAAACAGAGCAGCCGTAAAGTTTGGGGTGCCTGTGCCTTGTTGATTTTTGGTTTTCCCGATTTATACGCCTATGAGTGGAAGAGCCCTATGCTCTCTAAGCTGTGTTTATTACTTGTTTCAGGACACACCGTACACTTCTCCAGAGTGCCTCTTGGCAATTTACATCCCGCCCATCAGCGTAGCAAGGCTCCCATGTCTCCATGGCCTGTCCTGCTTTTCTGGTTTTTACACTTTGTTCAGCATGGCCCTTTTGACCGAGGGCAAGCGAGACTTCTTTGTAGCGCTGATTTGCCCTTCCGGCTTGCTTGGTTGGCCAAAAAGGGCGTATGCGTTTTTTCCTGAATATATTCAGTAAAAAACGCATACGCCCTTTTTGGCCAAGGGCATCATTGTCAACTTTTTGCCGCTTTTCATGTGCTTTAAAGGCGAGTCGAATCTACCGCCTGAAATCTGTTTCCTGCAAATCTGCCTTGCTTCCAAATCCTCTTCGTTGCCTTCCCTCAATATATTTGTGGACGAGAGTTCTCATTTATAACTCTGCACGTTTGTGAATTGCCGTGCCCCTGAGCTCCATTTGTCTACTCGCTTTTTTGGGAGCTGGCCGCAAAAGCGCAGGATTGCTTCAGGCCCTATTTTGGTTCTGGGTCAGGCTGAGCCTGTGGTTCATTCTTCTTCCTGATGGGAAAATGGAGTGACCTGTGCCTGGCCCAACACCTAGGGCTAGTCTCTCGTTGGTTCCCCGTCTTCCCGTTCATCCCCAGGACAAATTGCAACCTGTACGAAACAGGAGGTTAAAGGTGCTGATTCTCCAAGTAGGGAGATAGTTCGTCAAGCGGCTGGAATGGCGAACCTGAGCACAAGGAGAGGAGAAATGAGGTGTGTTTTAGAAACCTTTCTCAATCTCACGGCATACCATCTTCTGGGTTTCCCATGCATGTTTTGATGTAGGAAGATGCCCTTGTACCTGGAATTTTGAGACCCATGGGGTGGTACCCCGCGGTGTTACTTTAAAGTATCTGCGTTTGCTCACCCAACCTCACCAATCCTCTCAGCCCCAAGAGTGTCCAGCCTTATGTCTCATCCAGCTGTGGGTCTAGATATGGTCAATCCAGGTTGCATCAGAGACCCTGAACGGATTTTGTAAGAATTTCTCTCTCTTTCACTGTCTTTGTTTTGTGGGTTTTTTAAAGTAATTTATGTTTAGAATGGGGCTTGGCTGCTTTTCCCTGCTGTGTTTATGCCGCTTTACACCCTCTTGATTCACTTGCAGAGAGATATCGATACATAGGTTTTCAGATTCCTAATAGTCAGTTATATTCTTGTGCGGTGACTAGGGGGTGTTGAGTCCAGTTCACTGAGCAGGGAGTAGGCCTTGTCTATTACATATTTGGCTTATGGAGCGGTCTCTGAGCTAATTTCAAACCCTTGTTTTATGCATCACCCCACCTCACCTTTCCCGTTTAGCAGCCATAGTGTGTCTTCTAAAGGTGTGACTCTGTTCTGTTTTGTAATTCAGTTCAAGTGTAGCGATTTTGACATTCCCTCTCTAAGCGATATCTTAGGATAAGTGTCCCTTTCTTTGTGACTTATTTCACTTACAATCCTCGTACCTAAATCCACTCATCATGCTGCTAACTAGCCTTATGACGTTGATTTCATGGCTGAGTGATATTCCATTGTGCCAAGTCCCACCATTTCTTTATCCATTTTTCTCTTTCCTGGGATATTGAAGGTGTACTGAAGTGGAGGTTCTTGGAAACAGAGCAGCCGTAAAGTTTGTGGTGCCTGTGCCTTGTTGATTTTTGGTTTTCCCGATTTATACGCCTATGAGTGGAAGAGCCCTATGCTCTCTAAGCTGTGTTTATTACTTGTTTCAGGACATACCGTACACTTCTCCAGAGTGCCTCTTGGCAATTTACATCCCGCGCATCAGCGTAGCAAGGCTCCCATGTCTCCATGGCCTGTCCTGCTTTTCTGGTTTTTACACTTTGTTCAGCATGGCCCTTTTGACCGAGGGCAAGCGAGACTTCTTTGTAGCGCTGATTTGCCCTTCCGGCTTGCTTGGTTGGCCAAAAAGGGCGTATGCGTTTTTTACTGAATATATTCAGGAAAAAACGCATACGCCCTTTTTGGCCAAGGGCATCATTGTCAACGTTTTGCCGCTTTTCATGTGCTTTAAAGGCGAGTCGAATCTACCTCCTGAAATCTGTTTCCTGCAAATCTGCCTTGCTTTCAAATCCTCTTCGTTGCCTTCCCTCAATATATTTGTGGACGAGAGTTCTCATTTATAACTCTGCACGTTTGTGAATTGCCGTGCCCCTGAGCTCCATTTGTCTACTCGCTTTTTTGGGAGCTGGCCGCAAAAGCGCAGGATTGCTTCAGGCCCTATTTTGGATCTGGGGTCAGGCTGAGCCTGTGGTTCATTCTTCTTCCTGATGGGAAAAAGGAGTGACGTGTGCCTGTCCCAACACCTAGGGCTAGTCTCTCGTTGGTTCCCCGTCTTCCCGTTCATCCCCAGGACAAATTGCAACCTGTACGAAACAGAAGGTTAAAGGTGCTGATTCCCCAAGTAGGGAGATGGTTAGTCAAGCGGCTGGAATGCCGAACCCGAGCACAAGGAGAGGAGAAATGAGGTGCGTTTTAGAAACCTTTCCCGATCTCACGGCGTACCCTCTTCTGGGTTTCCCATGCATGTTTTGATGTAGGAAGATGCCCTTGTACCTGGAGATTTGAGACCCATGGGGTGGTACCCCGCGGTGTTACTTTAAAGTATCTGCGTTTGCTCACCCAACCTCACCAATCCTCTCAGCCCCAAGAGTGTCCAGCCTTATGTCTCATCCAGCTGTGGGTCTAGATGTGGTCAATCCACGTTGCGTCAGAGACCCTGAACGGATTTTGTAAGAATTTCTCTCTCTTTCACTGTCTTTGTTTTGTGGGTTTTTTAAAGTAATTTATGTTTAGAATGGGGCTTGGCTGCTTTTCCCTGCTGTGTTTATGCCGCTTTACACCCTCTTGATTCACTTGCAGAGAGATATCGATACATAGGTTTTCAGATTCTTACTAGTCAGATATATTCTTGTGCGGTGACTATGGGGTGTTGAGTCCAGTTCACTGAGCAGGGAGTAGGCCTTGTCTATTACATATTTGGCTTATGGAACGGTGTCTGAGCTAATTTCAAACCCTTGTTTTATGCATCACCCCACCTCACCTTTCCCGTTAAGCAGCCATAGTGTGTCTTCTAAAGGTGTGACTCTGTTCTGTTTTGTAATTCAGTTCAAGTGTAGCGATTTTGACATTCCCTCTATAAGCGATATGTTAGGATAAGTGTCTTTTTCTGTGTGCCTTATTTCACTTAGAATCATCGTACCTAAATCCACTCATCATGCTGCTAACTAGCCTTATGACATTGATTTCATGGCTGAGTGATATTCCATTGTGCCACGTACCACCATTTCTTTATCCATTTTTCTCTTTCTGGGATATTGAAGGTGTACCGAAGTGGAGGTTCTTGGAAACAGAGCAGCCGTAAAGGTTGGGGTGCCTGTGTCTTGTTGATTTTTAGTATTCCCAATTTATACGCCAATGAGTGGAAGTGCCCTATGCTCCCTAAGCTGTGTTTATTACTTGTTTCAGGACACACCGTACACTTCTCCAGAGTGCCTGTTGGCAATTTACATCCCGCCCATCAGCGTAGCAAGGCTCCCATGTCTCCATGGCCTGTCCTGCTTTTCTGGTTTTTACACTTTTTTCAGCATGGCCCTTTTGACCGAGGGCAAGCGAGACTTCTTTGTAGCGCTGATTTGCCCTTCCGGCTTGCTTGGTTGGCCAAAAAGGGCGTATGCGTTTTTTCCTGAATATATTCAGGAAAAAACGCATACGCCCTTTTTGGCCAAGGGCATCATTGTCAACGTTTTGCCGCTTTTCATGTGCTTTAAAGGCGAGTCGAATCTACCTCCTGAAATCTGTTTCCTGCAAATCTGCCTTGCTTTCAAATCCTCTTCGTTGCCTTCCCTCAATATATTTGTGGACGAGACTTCTCATTTATAACTCTGCACGTTTGTGAATTGCAGTGCCCCTGAGCTCCATTTGTCTCCTCGCTTTTTTGTGAGCTGGCCGCAAAAGCACAGGATTGCTTCAGGCCCTATTTTGGTTCTGGGGGGCAGGCTGAGCCTGTGGTTCATTCTTCTTCCTGATGGGAAAATGGAGTGACCTGTGCCTGTCCCAACACCTAGGGCTAGTCTCTCGTTGGTTCCCCGTCTTCCCGTTCATCCTCAGGACAAATTGCAACCTGTACGAAACAGGAGGTTAAAGGTGCTGATTCTCCAAGTAGGGAGATGTTTAGTCAAGCGGCTGGAATGGCCAACCCGAGCACAAGGAGAGGAGAAATGAAGTGCGTTTTAGAAGCCTTTCCCGATCTCACGGCATACCATCTTCTGGGTTTCCCATGCATGTTTTGATGTAGGAAGATGCCCTTGTACCTGGAGATTTGAGACCCATGTGGTGGGTACCCCGCGGTATTACTTTAAAGTATCTGCGTTTGCTCACCCAACCTCACCAATCCTCTCAGCCCCAAGAGTGTCCAGCCTTATGTCTCATCCAGCTGTGGGTCTAGATGTGGTCAATCCACGTTGCGTCAGAGACCCTGAACGGATTTTGTAAGAATTTCTCTCTCTTTCACTGTCTTTGTTTTGTGGGTTTTATAAAGTAATTTATGTTTAGAATGGGGCTTGGCTGCTTTTCCCTGCTGTGTTTATGCCGCTTTACACCCTCTTGATTCACTTGCAGAGAGATATCGATACATAGGTTTTCAGATTCCTAATAGTCAGTTATATTCTTGTGCGGTGACTAGGGGGTGTTGAGTCCAGTTCACTGAGCAGGGAGTAGGCCTTGTCTATTACATATTTGGCTTATGGAGCGGTCTCTGAGCTAATTTCAAACCCTTGTTTTATGCATCACCCCACCTCACCTTTCCCGTTTAGCAGCCATAGTGTGTCTTCTAAAGGTGTGACTCTGTTCTGTTTTGTAATTCAGTTCAAGTGTAGCGATTTTGACATTCCCTCTCTAAGCGATATCTTAGGATAAGTGTCCCTTTCTTTGTGACTTATTTCACTTACAATCCTCGTACCTAAATCCACTCATCATGCTGCTAACTAGCCTTATGACGTTGATTTCATGGCTGAGTGATATTCCATTGTGCCAAGTCCCACCATTTCTTTATCCATTTTTCTCTTTCCTGGGATATTGAAGGTGTACTGAAGTGGAGGTTCTTGGAAACAGAGCAGCCGTAAAGTTTGGGGTGCCTGTGCCTTGTTGATTTTTGGTTTTCCCGATTTATACGCCTATGAGTGGAAGAGCCCTATGCTCTCTAAGCTGTGTTTATTACTTGTTTCAGGACACACCGTACACTTCTCCAGAGTGCCTCTTGGCAATTTACATCCCGCCCATCAGCGTAGCAAGGCTCCCATGTCTCCATGGCCTGTCCTGCTTTTCTGGTTTTTACACTTTGTTCAGCATGGCCCTTTTGACCGAGGGCAAGCGAGACTTCTTTGTAGCGCTGATTTGCCCTTCCGGCTTGCTTGGTTGGCCAAAAAGGGCGTATGCGTTTTTTCCTGAATATATTCAGTAAAAAACGCATACGCCCTTTTTGGCCAAGGGCATCATTGTCAACTTTTTGCCGCTTTTCATGTGCTTTAAAGGCGAGTCGAATCTACCGCCTGAAATCTGTTTCCTGCAAATCTGCCTTGCTTCCAAATCCTCTTCGTTGCCTTCCCTCAATATATTTGTGGACGAGAGTTCTCATTTATAACTCTGCACGTTTGTGAATTGCCGTGCCCCTGAGCTCCATTTGTCTACTCGCTTTTTTGGGAGCTGGCCGCAAAAGCGCAGGATTGCTTCAGGCCCTATTTTGGTTCTGGGTCAGGCTGAGCCTGTGGTTCATTCTTCTTCCTGATGGGAAAATGGAGTGACCTGTGCCTGTCCCAACACCTAGGGCTAGTCTCTCGTTGGTTCCCCGTCTTCCCGTTCATCCCCAGGACAAATTGCAACCTGTACGAAAGAGAAGGTTAAAGGTGCTGATTCTCCAAGTAGGGAGATGTTTAGTCAAGCGGCTGGAATGGCCAACCCGAGCACAAAGAGAGGAGAAATGAAGTGCGTTTTAGAAGCCTTTCCCGATCTCATGGCATACCATCTTCTGGGTTTCCCATGCATGTTTTGATGTAGGAAGATGCCCTTGTACCTGGAGATTTGAGACCCATGGGGTGGGTACCCCGCAGTATTAATTTAAAGTATCTGCGTTTGCTCACCCAACCTCACCTATCCACTCAGCTCCAAGAGTGTCCAGCCTTATGTCTCTTCCAGCTGTGGGTCTAGATGTGGTCGATCCAGGTGGCATAAGAGCCCCTGAACGGGTTTTGTAAGAATTTCTCTCTCTTTCACTGTCTTTGTTTTGTGGGTTTTTTAAAGTAATTTATGTTTAGAATGGGGCTTGGCTGCTTTTCCCTGCTGTGTTTATGCCGCTTTACACCCTCTTGATTCACTTGCAGAGAGATATCGATACATAGGTTTTCAGAATCTTACTAGTCAGATATATTCTTGTGCGGTGACTATGGGGTGTTGAGTCCAGTTCACTGAGCAGGGAGTAGGCCTTGTCTATTACATATTTGGCTTATGGAACGGTGTCTGAGCTAATTTCAAACCCTTGTTTTATGCGTCACCCCACCTCACCTTTCCCGTTAAGCAGCCATAGTGTGTCTTCTAAAGGTGTGACTCTGTTCTGTTTTGTAATTCAGTTCAAGTGTAGCGATTTTGACATTCCCTCTATAAGCGATATCTTAGGATAAGTGTCTTTTTCTGTGTGCCTTATTTCACTTAGAATCATCATACCTAAATCCACTCATCATGCTGCTAACTAGCCTTATGACATTGATTTCATGGCTGAGTGATATTCCATTGTGCCACGTACCACCATTTCTTTATCCATTTTTCTCTTTCTGGGATATTGAAGGTGTACCGAAGTGGAGGTTCTTGGAAACAGAGCAGCCGTAAAGGTTGGGGTGCCTGTGTCTTGTTGATTTTTAGTATTCCCAATTTATACGCCAATGAGTGGAAGTGCCCTATGCTCCCTAAGCTGTGTTTATTACTTGTTTCAGGACACACCGTACACTTCTCCAGAGTGCCTGTTGGCAATTTACATCCCGCCCATCAGCGTAGCAAGGCTCCCATGTCTCCATGGCCTGTCCTGCTTTTCTGGTTTTTACACTTTTTTCAGCATGGCCCTTTTGACCGAGGGCAAGCGAGACTTCTTTGTAGCGCTGATTTGCCCTTCCGGCTTGCTTGGTTGGCCAAAAAGGGCGTATGCGTTTTTTCCTGAATATATTCAGGAAAAAACGCATACGCCCTTTTTGCCAAGGGCATCATTGTCAACGTTTTGCCGCTTTTCATGTGCTTTAAAGGCGAGTCGAATCTACCTCCTGAAATCTGTTTCCTGCAAATCTGCCTTGCTTTCAAATCCTCTTCGTTGCCTTCCCTCAATATATTTGTGGACGAGAGTTCTCATTTATAACTCTGCACGTTTGTGAATTGCAGTGCCCCTGAGCTCCATTTGTCTCCTCGCTTTTTTGGGAGCTGGCCGCAAAAGCACAGGATTGCTTCAGGCCCTATTTTGGTTCTGGGGGGCAGGCTGAGCCTGTGGTTCATTCTTCTTCCTGATGGGAAAATGGAGTGACCTGTGCCTGTCCCAACACCTAGGGCTAGTCTCTCGTTGGTTCCCCGTCTTCCCGTTCATCCTCAGGACAAATTGCAACCTGTACGAAACAGGAGGTTAAAGGTGCTGATTCTCCAAGTAGGGAGATGTTTAGTCAAGCGGCTGGAATGGCCAACCCGAGCACAAGGAGAGGAGAAATGAAGTGCGTTTTAGAAGCCTTTCCCGATCTCACGGCATACCATCTTCTGGGTTTCCCATGCATGTTTTGATGTAGGAAGATGCCCTTGTACCTGGAGATTTGAGACCCATGTGGTGGGTACCCCGCGGTATTACTTTAAAGTATCTGCGTTTGCTCTCCCAACCTCACCAATCCTCTCAGCCCCAAGAGTGTCCAGCCTTATGTCTCATCCAGCTGTGGGTCTAGATGTGGTCAATCCACGTTGCGTCAGAGACCCTGAACGGATTTTGTAAGAATTTCTCTCTCTTTCACTGTCTTTGTTTTGTGGGTTTTATAAAGTAATTTATGTTTAGAATGGGGCTTGGCTGCTTTTCCCTGCTGTGTTTATGCCGCTTTACACCCTCTTGATTCACTTGCAGAGAGATATCGATACATAGGTTTTCAGATTCCTAATAGTCAGTTATATTCTTGTGCGGTGACTAGGGGGTGTTGAGTCCAGTTCACTGAGCAGGGAGTAGGACTTGTCTATTACATATTTGGCTTATGGAACGGTGTCTGAGCTAATTTCAAACCCTTGTTTTATGCGTCACCCCACCTCACCTTTCCCGTTAAGCAGCCATAGTGTGTCTTCTAAAGGTGTGACTCTGTTCTGTTTTGTAATTCAGTTCAAGTGTAGCGATTTTGACATTCCCTCTATAAGCGATATCTTAGGATAAGTGTCTTTTTCTGTGTGCCTTATTTCACTTAGAATCATCGTACCTAAATCCACTCATCATGCTGCTAACTAGCCTTATGACATTGATATCATGGCTGAGTGATATTCCATTGTGCCACGTACCACCATTTCTTTATCCATTTTTCTCTTTCTGGGATATTGAAGGTGTACCGAAGTGGAGGTTCTTGGAAACAGAGCAGCCGTAAAGGTTGGGGTGCCTGTGTCTTGTTGATTTTTAGTATTCCCAATTTATACGCCAATGAGTGGAAGTGCCCTATGCTCCCTAAGCTGTGTTTATTACTTGTTTCAGGACACACCGTACACTTCTCCAGAGTGCCTGTTGGCAATTTACATCCCGCCCATCAGCGTAGCAAGGCTCCCATGTCTCCATGGCCTGTCCTGCTTTTCTGGTTTTTACACTTTTTTCAGCATGGCCCTTTTGACCGAGGGCAAGCGAGACTTCTTTGTAGCGCTGATTTGCCCTTCCGGCTTGCTTGGTTGGCCAAAAAGGGCGTATGCGTTTTTTCCTGAATATATTCAGGAAAAAACGCATACGCCCTTTTTGCCAAGGGCATCATTGTCAACGTTTTGCCGCTTTTCATGTGCTTTAAAGGCGAGTCGAATCTACCTCCTGAAATCTGTTTCCTGCAAATCTGCCTTGCTTTCAAATCCTCTTCGTTGCCTTCCCTCAATATATTTGTGGACGAGAGTTCTCATTTATAACTCTGCACGTTTGTGAATTGCAGTGCCCCTGAGCTCCATTTGTCTCCTCGCTTTTTTGGGAGCTGGCCGCAAAAGCACAGGATTGCTTCAGGCCCTATTTTGGTTCTGGGGGGCAGGCTGAGCCTGTGGTTCATTCTTCTTCCTGATGGGAAAATGGAGTGACCTGTGCCTGTCCCAACACCTAGGGCTAGTCTCTCGTTGGTTCCCCGTCTTCCCGTTCATCCTCAGGACAAATTGCAGCCTGTACGAAACAGGAGGTTAAAGGTGCTGATTCTCCAAGTAGGGAGATGTTTAGTCAAGCGGCTGGAATGGCCAACCCGAGCACAAGGAGAGGAGAAATGAAGTGCGTTTTAGAAGCCTTTCCCGATCTCACGGCATACCATCTTCTGGGTTTCCCATGCATGTTTTGATGTAGGAAGATGCCCTTGTACCTGGAGATTTGAGACCCATGTGGTGGGTACCCCGCGGTATTACTTTAAAGTATCTGCGTTTGCTCTCCCAACCTCACCAATCCTCTCAGCCCCAAGAGTGTCCAGCCTTATGTCTCATCCAGCTGTGGGTCTAGATGTGGTCAATCCACGTTGCGTCAGAGACCCTGAACGGATTTTGTAAGAATTTCTCTCTCTTTCACTGTCTTTGTTTTGTGGGTTTTATAAAGTAATTTATGTTTAGAATGGGGCTTGGCTGCTTTTCCCTGCTGTGTTTATGCCGCTTTACACCCTCTTGATTCACTTGCAGAGAGATATCGATACATAGGTTTTCAGATTCCTAATAGTCAGTTATATTCTTGTGCGGTGACTAGGGGGTGTTGAGTCCAGTTCACTGAGCAGGGAGTAGGCCTTGTCTATTACATATTTGGCTTTTGGAGCGGTCTCTGAGCTAATTTCAAACCCTTGTTTTATGCATCACCCCACCTCACCTTTCCCGTTTAGCAGCCATAGTGTGTCTTCTAAAGGTGTGACTCTGTTCTGTTTTGTAATTCAGTTCAAGTGTAGCGATTTTGACATTCCCTCTCTAAGCGATATCTTAGGATAAGTGTCCCTTTCTTTGTGACTTATTTCACTTACAATCCTCGTACCTAAATCCACTCATCATGCTGCTAACTAGCCTTATGACGTTGATTTCATGGCTGAGTGATATTCCATTGTGCCACGTCCCACCATTTCTTTATCCATTTTTCTCTTTCCTGGGATATTGAAGGTGTACTGAAGTGGAGGTTCTTGGAAACAGAGCAGCCGTAAAGTTTGGGGTGCCTGTGCCTTGTTGATTTTTGGTTTTCCCGATTTATACGCCTATGAGTGGAAGACCCCTATGCTCTCTAAGCTGTGTTTATTACTTGTTACAGGACACACCGTACACTTCTCCAGAGTGCCTCTTGGCAATTTACATCCCGCCCATCAGCGTAGCAAGGCTCCCATGTCTCCATGGCCTGTCCTGCTTTTCTGGTTTTTACACTTTTTTCAGCATGGCCCTTTTGACCGAGGGCAAGCGAGACTTCTTTGTAGCGCTGATTTGCCCTTCCGGCTTGCTTGGTTGGCCAAAAAGGGCGTATGCGTTTTTTCCTGAATATATTCAGGAAAAAACGCATACGCCCTTTTTGGCCAAGGGCATCATTGTCAACGTTTTGCCGCTTTTCATGTGCTTTAAAGGCGAGTCGAATCTACCTCCTGAAATCTGTTTCCTGCAAATCTGCCTTGCTTTCAAATCCTCTTCGTTGCCTTCCCTCAATATATTTGTGGACGAGACTTCTCATTTATAACTCTGCACGTTTGTGAATTGCAGTGCCCCTGAGCTCCATTTGTCTCCTCGCTATTTTGGGAGCTGGCCGCAAAAGCACAGGATTGCTTCAGGCCCTATTTTGGTTCTGGGGGGCAGGCTGAGCCTGTGGTTCATTCTTCTTCCTGATGGGAAAATGGAGTGACCTGTGCCTGTCCCAACACCTAGGGCTAGTCTCTCGTTGGTTCCCCGTCTTCCCGTTCATCCTCAGGACAAATTGCAACCTGTACGAAACAGGAGGTTAAAGGTGCTGATTCTCCAAGTAGGGAGATGTTTAGTCAAGAGGCTGGAATGGCCAACCCGAGCACAAGGAGAGGAGAAATGAAGTGCGTTTTAGAAGCCTTTCCCGATCTCATGGCATACCATCTTCTGGGTTTCCCATGCATGTTTTGATGTAGGAAGATGCCCTTGTACCTGGAGATTTGAGACACATGGGGTGGGTACCCCGCAGTATTAATTTAAAGTATCTGCGTTTGCTCACCCAACCTCACCTATCCACTCAGCTCCAAGAGTGTCCAGCCTTATGTCTCTTCCAGCTGTGGGTCTAGATATGGTCGATCCACGTTGCGTCAGAGACCCTGAACGGATTTTGTAAGAATTTCTCTCTCTTTCACTGTCTTTGTTTTGTGGGTTTTATAAAGTAATTTATGTTTAGAATGGGGCTTGGCTGCTTTTCCCTGCTGTGTTTATGCCGCTTTACACCCTCTTGATTCACTTGCAGAGAGATATCGATACATAGGTTTTCAGATTCCTAATAGTCAGTTATATTCTTGTGCGGTGACTAGGGGGTGTTGAGTCCAGTTCACTGAGCAGGGAGTAGGCCTTGTCTATTACATATTTGGCTTATGGAGCGGTCTCTGAGCTAATTTCAAACCCTTGTTTTATGCATCACCCCACCTCACCTTTCCCGTTTAGCAGCCATAGTGTGTCTTCTAAAGGTGTGACTCTGTTCTGTTTTGTAATTCAGTTCAAGTGTAGCGATTTTGACATTCCCTCTCTAAGCGATATCTTAGGATAAGTGTCCCTTTCTTTGTGACTTATTTCACTTACAATCCTCGTACGTAAATCCACTCATCATGCTGCTAACTAGCCTTATGACGTTGATTTCATGGCTGAGTGATATTCCATTGTGCCAAGTCCCACCATTTCTTTATCCATTTTTCTCTTTCCTGGGATATTGAAGGTGTACTGAAGTGGAGGTTCTTGGAAACAGAGCAGCCGTAAAGTTTGGGGTGCCTGTGCCTTGTTGATTTTTGGTTTTCCCGATTTATACGCCTATGAGTGGAAGACCCCTATGCTCTCTAAGCTGTGTTTATTACTTGTTACAGGACACACCGTACACTTCTCCAGAGTGCCTCTTGGCAATTTACATCCCGCCCATCAGCGTAGCAAGGCTCCCATGTCTCCATGGCCTGTCCTGCTTTTCTGGTTTTTACACTTTTTTCAGCATGGCCCTTTTGACCGAGGGCAAGCGAGACTTCTTTGTAGCGCTGATTTGCCCTTCCGGCTTGCTTGGTTGGCCAAAAAGGGCGTATGCGTTTTTTCCTGAATATATTCAGGAAAAAACGCATACGCCCTTTTTGGCCAAGGGCATCATTGTCAACGTTTTGCCGCTTTTCATGTGCTTTAAAGGCGAGTCGAATCTACCTCCTGAAATCTGTTTCCTGCAAATCTGCCTTGCTTTCAAATCCTCTTCGTTGCCTTCCCTCAATATATTTGTGGACGAGACTTCTCATTTATAACTCTGCACGTTTGTGAATTGCAGTGCCCCTGAGCTCCATTTGTCTCCTCGCTATTTTGGGAGCTGGCCGCAAAAGCACAGGATTGCTTCAGGCCCTATTTTGGTTCTGGGGGGCAGGCTGAGCCTGTGGTTCATTCTTCTTCCTGATGGGAAAATGGAGTGACCTGTGCCTGTCCCAACACCTAGGGCTAGTCTCTCGTTGGTTCCCCGTCTTCCCGTTCATCCTCAGGACAAATTGCAACCTG